>NC_066525.1:18188931-18198931 GCF_024679095.1 Eriocheir sinensis | reverse complement strand
GGGCTACTCAGACCCCAGAGCCTACGGGCCTTATGACCAAAGTCCGCCGCAATCCGCTCGCGACTCCACCACCAGTGTCTTACGGTCTATCGATGAAATCCTGAGGGACGCCCGAGATCCCTCATCCGGGTATTACAGCGGCTACTCTCCGTACAAAGCTGGAGGGTCACCACCCAACCGGTACGGCAGTTCGCCCGGGGCCAGGACGTCACCGCGCCATTATTATGGTTCACGAGGTCCCTCTCCCTCCCACTATCCGATGACGGAGGAGGATAGATCCATGGCTCGCCTCGCTTCCACCTTCCAGAGTGAAGATTTCACGGGCGCTCTATACGAGCGGCTCTCTGACTTTTCGCCCCTCACGGCCGACAGCCTGAGCGACACCATGAGTGACTTCACCCCGGCCATGCCACTGCTGCCCGACATGCCGACACGCTCGCGAAAGTTGCTAGAGGATCTAGGAAGCTCACCAATCACTAGTCAGACCCACAGAGGCAAGTATGATTTACAGAGACGGTACCGGAAGTAAGTGGTGTTGTGTGTTGTGGTTCTCGTGTTGAGGTGTTGGTTGGTTGGTGTCTCTCAACAACTGTCGTAAGCTAGAACTGTCCCACTAAATCGAGCAGTATATCCATGAAAACAAAATCAAATCTGGTTGCAAGATAACAGTATATATCATTATATCCGCACATCTTATGTGATACAAATAGGGGACAAATCTAGTGCATTTAAGTATAAAATACGGATAATGCTAAGTACCTCCGGTTGCCTAGGTTAAGTGTATTGTACCACGAGGCTGGTTCAGTGTCATTTTTCCCTGAGGATATTTGGAACTCTATCTGTGGCCTGTAACTTGACGATAAGCATAATCCACACAAACACTTCAAGTCGCTCATCCACAGCGAGTCGAGCAGCGTCCCGCCCGCCTCCCCGGCCTCCAGGCGGCGGGGGCGGCTGCGTGTGGCGGCGACGACTTTGACCATAAGTGTAACTCGCCACGTTCTACCTTGCTCTCCTCCCTCAGTTATTGTGCCTTATGTCCGTACTTACTCGAACAATTCGTTTAAGCATTTGATAACACTTTATTGAAGGTTGAATTCCTAATGATTTCCGACCCTCTTCTTCTTAGTGGTGACGGACCATCTTGATTGCTTCACCTTTATGTTTTAGGTATGAGTAGAGTTACAACATAAAGCTTACCACTAAATCACTATACTGAATAATTTGTTCCAAAACATATCGAACTCGATTCGTCGAATGAAGAACTGCCATTCATGTCCACTAAAGTTGGTTGCCTAAGTCTGTCTCCCAATAAGGAACCCCATCACTTGCGTCCCCTTGCTGTCTGATGGCATCCTCTTCCCGCGATACCATCCAAGCCGAGAGTCCCTCCCCGGACTCCTTTCCTGGATCATCTTGTATTACCGATATCTTCCCATGGAGGATTTTACGGGGAATCACGACTAATATACTTTCCTGAGGGAAAATGTAAAAGACGCACGGACTTCGGGAATCCTTTTTGATCCTGTTACTGTGTTCACGGTGTTGCTGGTGTACTCATCCCAATATTCTCTATAAGTCTCATCCGCCGCGGTGCACGAAGCGGCGCTCTGGTCGGCCAGGCCAGTGCCGCCGCCCTCGAGGGCTTCGAGGCGGATGTGGGTCCCACTCTGCCACCTCGGAGGGTCCAGATCGATGTGGCAGAGTGACAGAGTCTGAGAGGCTCTTGCGGGGGCTACGATTCTCTCTTCCTCACTAAATTGTGTGTCAGTCAGTGTTACCTGACGAGCGGAACGGTCTTGTTCCTTCCCCTGGGTTACCTAACTAAACTAAGCGGGTCGTTGAGCTGCTATCCTCATTGTAGCTGGAGGAGGGGCGGGCGGGGGCAGGGTCGGGCCGGGCCGCACCGCGGAGGGCTGGGCAGGCCGGGTCCAGGTGCCGCCCGGCCGCATGCCCACGACCGCCCGCCCTCTAGGTAACATGCACAACGGGCCTTGGCAAACAGTGCTGCTGGATGCCACTTTGGAGCTCCACTGCCCATAAACTTCAGTGTCAAGCACAGTCTGTGTTCTCCCTGCATGTGTCTTTCTTGCTTCTGAGGACGATGTCTATGTCACTGTACATTCCATTTCATTATATTTGTTCATGGCATGTAAACAATACAAATTGTTGTTGACCTTCAAATACATCATGTTATTTGAAAGACCCTTGGTGTTTCTCTTGTAAGACTCCTTCACCACAACACCAGCTGGGGCGCGGGCGGCAGCCACTCTCTCGAGCCTCCCCTGCCAGGCTCAGTCAGGCCACTCAGGGAGGGCGGGGTAGTCTTTTCTCCGTTGTGGCTGCAGTTTGATGGCTCTTTTATTTTGCTGAATTAATATAAACTAGCAACTTAAATAGCGCTTTGGATGGCAGCTAGATATCACGCGCCGGCTAGTTTATAATTTTTTTTCCTGCTATTGCTTCAGTTCAAAACTCGCTTGTACCTGCACCGCAGACGGCCAACAGCAAACCACCATCAGCCAGACATTCAATAGCTATTCACCAAGTACAGCAGCATACTCTTTACTCAGAGCTTGTACAGTCTGTAGAAACATCACGTATAGTAACTTGTCACTCCATGTTGACAGAGTCTTCTGTTCAACCTTTGTAGTCACTTGTCATCAGTAAACTTTAAAAAAATCGAGTGTAGATACATTAATGATCACACTTTTAGCTTGCCCATCCTTAGCTTACTACCCAGTGTGGCACCATGACCTGTGGCCTCCAGACAGCTCTTGCGCACAGCCCAACAACAAACCAAAAGTTACTAAGCCCAAATAACACGGGAATCTTGAATTAGCTAACATTGCGTCCCTTGATCCTACCGATCCCCTGCGCGCTTTTCCCCCACCCCAAACTCGGCCGGGAGAGTGGGACTGTTCCCGCGTGCAACTGTCCGTTTCGTGGCAATATCCTGTTGCTTGTCAACTCCAGCGAATGGCTACTGTAACCCCCCAGTCGATACCATTCTGTTACTTGTCCTAAACGCTGAGGAGTTCTGTATATGAGTTTGTTTTGGCCCCTCTTCACCCTCCCTGTTTCTCTTGCTCAAGCTGCTATGATTATTGTGAGTCGTTTTGCTTCTCTTGTGTGGCACGTAGCGTGAGTGTCGTGCTGGCCACCTTGCCTGCTTGCTGTCTCAGGTGGAGCTCTGGCCCAAGTCCGGTAGTTACCTTCTACTGATCACCAACCTGTTTTCCATTCACTGCACGTAGCAGCTAAACGATGTTAGTGTACTAAATTTTTTGCCCTCGTGGTTAGAGATAGCAGTCTCATGTGTCTCCTTCACAAATCAATGTTTCTTTCAAAGCTTGATAATAGTCATGGCAGTGTGAATAGCCCCACGCTCACCCAGTCCTCCTCGTTCGGGTGTCCACTGCTGCGGCAAGGCAGTGAAGTGAGATCTCAGCACTCTCGCAGAACCACTGGCAACGCGCGCAAATGAGAGAGGGACATGAGGGTATGATGCTGCTGTGTGAACAAGCCTTCACCCAGGACGTCTTCACAGGGGGGGAGGGGACAATACAAGTTCCGCTCTGGCCCTTTCTCTCTGAGTTCGTGACGTTGCGTCCACACAAAAGGTTGCCGTCTCATGCTCAATATAGTTATTTCGAGTTCCAGTGATGAAGTTTCAACTTCTAGCGTTCGCATATTGTTTATCATCAGTCACCTTTCGACTGTTGATACTACTTTCTAAGTAAATGTCTGTAGTGACAGCCATAGAAGCCTGTAGGGTCGAAGAGGTTGCTCATAAGCCTTTTTCGTAGCTATGAAGAACCAGTGAACCCAACGAGGACAAGGGCCAAGAGAGGCCAAAGAGTATAGATAAAGTCATCCGTATTTGTCAACATTTGTTTTAGTTTGCATAGGAATAAAGAGAAAATTTATTCAAGGGTAATTCACAGCGAAACGTTTACTACGAAATTAAACATTGCTATCAGAACTCCTCAGTCGCGAACGGATAAACGGGGGCGCGTGTGGGTACTGATGTACCCGGAGCCAGTACAGTGCTGTGTGATGCCCCTCATGGTGAAGGATGCTTGACTGTTGCGACTAAATAAGTTTGAGCTTGGACGAAATGGGCAACTGGTGGTGACTTGTGTGGTGGTGCAGGGACAAGTGACTTGTAATAGTGCAGGGAAAGGGAAGGGGTGAGTGTTGGGGAGAGCCTCAGGGTAAATGCTGTAACTACGGGGGATAATTAGATAGTCCAGTGCTGAATATTCGTCTGTGAAGATTTCTACCAAGAGAGGAGGATGCACTATATTCAAGAGATGCCTTAACACACTTAGGACCAGGTAAGGACATCTTCAATGACGGCTTTGCGTCCCCCGTGGAGCCAGAGGTGGACCCTTACCGAGGCTCATACATCACTGAATACCATTCTCATCCTTCACTGGGTCGTTCCCCGGGGGGCAGCGTGAGTCCTCCTCGCCATTCCCAGGGGCGTCCCTCTCGCAGCTCCTCGCCACCACAGCGCCAGCATTACAACACCCCCGGCCGCGCCTCACCGATGGGCCGACCCTCCAGAGATGGCGGTTCGCCGCCGCACCATGAATACAACAGCCGCCCCGCTGCCCACCACTCCGAGGCCCCGCCCTACCGCGGGGAAGCCTCGCCGCCCTACTACCGCAAGAATCCCACGTCACAGCACCACGACAACGGAGCCCAGAGAAGAGTGAAGGTACGTATGCTGGCTAAGCATAACATTCCTTACAGCCCGCAGGGAAGCTTCCTTCTCTCCTTTACCCCTGGATGTGTTCAGACGCAATGATGAAGCCCAGGTAATGAGTGGTTTTATTTGTTGGATGATAAAGATTTTTTCTGCGAATTTTATCTAGAGACTATTTCAACTTTCTTGACAGAGTACAAAAATAATTTTAAGTAGATTTCTTGCTTGTTGAGGCCAATATCCCAGCCATCATGTTAGTTCATTCAAGTAATGGAGGGTCAGTGGTGGTGGTGGTGGTGGTGGTAGAGTGGTGGAGGAGGTGTTGTAGCACTAACGCAGCTCACCGCAGGCCGGGGTGCCGCGGCCCACCAAGGTGAAGCGCTTCCTGCTCACCCGCGATCCCAAGGACCGGAGGATATCTGGTAAGTCCAGCGTGCTGGTTTGTTTGTCTTGTGCTGTTTAATCGTGCAAGTCTGTGCTGAAAAATTGTCTGCAAATAATAACCTTACCTTGATTTAACGAAGTTATTTTCGTTGAATTGCTGTAAGCGTCGTTTGTTCTGAAGTCACTGATGCATTCACTCCAATGAGTTGCGGGTCGCTGCCAGGTAATGGTCTCGGCATGAAAGTGGTAGGCGGCAAGGAGATACCCGGAACCCGGGGACGTCTTGGGGCTTACATCGCGCGCCTGCACCCCGGGGGCGTGGCTGAGACACTGGGCCAGCTCAAGGAGGGGGACCTGCTGCTCGAGTGGAACGGCGTATCGCTGGTAGACAGAACGTACGAGGAGGTGCAGAGCATCGTGACCCAGAGCGTGGACGACGTGGAGGTGGAGATTGTGGCGCGCAGGTCAGTGGTGTGTGTGTGTGTGTGTATGTGTGTGTGTGTGTGTGTGTGTGTGTGTGTGTGTGTGTGTGTGTGTGTGTGTGTGTGGTGTGTATGTATTATGAAGTTCAGCACCTGCTAATTTATTTAAAAGAAATTAACATGTATTTACAACAAACATTTATTCATCAAATATGCGATTAGATGCTTTAATTATCACTCATATAAATGACGACACGTATCCACCCTTTGTGAATGCTAATATCCAGCGGTTATTGATTTTGCAGTGACATCAATATGATAACCGGGGAGCGACTGACGGGAGAAAAGTGGCAGGGCCGTGACAGAGGTCCGTCAGCATCCTCCACCGACAACTCCAGCCACCACGCCAGCCCACAGCGCCGATCAGACCCTCCGCCAGAAGACCCGCTGGACATTAACGGGAATCGGTCGAGTTCGGAGGGTCCCATCAATGACATGACTGGCAGCAACTCACAAGAGACTATTTTCGCCAGTGAAAGTCGAGGATACGAGAGGGAAAGAAGCGAGGCGATGCAGGACCGGGAACGGCACAGGGACTCATCCCAGCCAACAAGTCCTCGCGCCCGCTCCTCCTCCAGACACAGGTACCCGAGTAACAGCCCCGACACCAGATCCAAGCTCCCGAGCAGCCCAGCAGCAGAGAGGCCCGCCAATCGTGAGCTGAGACGTGTTAATGACGAAGGGCCATCCGGCGAGGGCGACTCCCTTCCGCCACGAGAGTCACCCGTCCCTCACTCCTCGAGGGATCGACATGGCCATAACGGTGAGAGGTTTTCCGTCTTTTCACTTGTTGTTTCGCAGCTTCAGTTTGTTACTTTGCTAGAGTAACGTGATTTTTAAGCAACGGAACTGTATTAAGTTTACAAAATGCGTTATCATATATTGTACCAGTTTACATTATCTTGCACGTGTATAAGATATATTTTATAAAAAAATACTAGAAAACAAGCACAATGAAAAATATGTGATAATGTAGAACATATAATGGTAGTCGCCTGTCTTGCGTTTTCTTGAGTTTCTCCACTGCACTGAACAGCGAGAAGCAGAGCTCCATCTGAGGCAGCGTCCGGGGAGGTTGTGGCCGAGGGACGCAGGACGCCCTCGGACAGGCAGGCCCGACAGCGAAGCAGCTCAGCGGGCGGGCGGCGGCTGCCTAACCCCAAGCCCCAAAAGGTATTCTCTTCCTTAGATTTGTCAGTAAATCTGAGCAGCCATTATTTTTTGAATTGATGTTTTATTTAGCCTTTATGTAGAAATAGCAATACTGCCAAAATTCTGCAAACTGTCAGCTCGTTAATAGACTTGAGTGAAAGCTTTCCTCTGCGTCACAAGCAGTATTGTGGTGGGAAGAAAACTGATGAGGGAACTTGTCCCCAGGCGGCGGGTGCGCCGGCAGCAGCGGCAGCCCAAGCGGCAGGGCATCAAGAGCAGCCAATGGGCGAGGTGCAGCTGCAGATATGCTACGACTCCCAGGCGGGCATCCTGTATGTGACCGTGCTGCGGGCGCGCGGCCTCCACACGGTGCTCGAGGACGGCGACACGCGGCCAGACTCCTTCATCAAGGTGTACCTCCTGCCGGGCCGCAGGTGAGTCACGACACACCGAGCGATCACCGACAGAACCTTTCTAAAAAATGTTTTGTGCGATCTCGATACGTTGTAATATAAAGTGGGGCCCTCAACCCCCCACCCGAACTTGATGCTAAAAAAGACCTGACCGTATTTGCTGTATAACCACTGTAAATTAGCGATACCTTGAAGCATGACTAGGATGGTTGACAAATTCCTCTTTTGCAGTGTGGAGAACCAGCGACGAACGCGCTACTTCTCTCGGACCAGTAATCCGGAATGGAACCAGACGATGGTGTACCCGAACCTGCAGCCGTCAGACCTGGCTAAGCGCAGCCTGGAGGTCACTGCCTGGAACTACCAAGCTGACAGGCCCAACGAGTTCCTGGGCGAGGTTGTGCTTGATCTGTCAGGTAAGTACATAGGTGGCCAACACACCCTAATAACAATGCGCCCTGTTACTCATTCTGGCAATTTTGCAGTAATTTTTTAAATTCTGAATTCATCCCGTCCCCCCTACACCTCCGCCGATCCTTGCAGAACTGAGAGTAATGGAAGAGGAGCCGCGGTGGTACCAGCTGCAGGAGCTTGACCGCGAGGACCTTTCTGAACCCTTGCCTGGTGAAGAGTGAAGCAGGAGCCACGGCCGTCACAACACATCATGTAAATATCAGATTTGAGACTGGGAAACGACCTAGCTCTTCCGATAGATAGATTATAGAGATAGACAGATACACTGATATAGATTGACAGATAGGTACAGAGATAAATGGATGATCGTATGGATTTGTTTTTTGCATATTTATTTATTGATCTTTTGCCAAAAGACAGCAACGTAAAAGTTCAGAGCGTTGCTTTCCCTGTCGCAAATGACGCCAACAGGTATAGTTGCTCGGACAGAGCTGTATATACTGTGTGTATCAATTTGTTGAAGCTACTAAGATGAGTTCCCTGTGCAGAGCGAGTGGCTGAAGGCAGTGTGCAGGAGCAGCAGAGGACGGCAGTACGGCGTGGAGGGGGAGGGAAGCGCCACTCGCGCACCAGCTCGTCCTAGTGTCTGACGGATAAGAAAATAGAAATATAAGATGGCTTTTGGATAAGCGGCTAGCCAGAGATACTTTTGGAGCGCAAAATTAGGGTTTACTTGATCTACTTTACGAGATGAATTGCAAACATTAGAATTATAGTTTAAGATGGCATCACTGAGGGGCATGTCTTTGTCGAAGTTGTACAAGTAGAAATTGCTTGAAGCGACCCATGTTGGAACGTACGTGTTTTGGTGAGCCATTTGGCAGAGAGATTTCCCACACTGGCATACATGCTCTCTACTTGTGTTTACAAGATGCCGTCACCCTTGCTAATGTAGAAATGAGAGCCCACTTGTGAGAGGAGATTACATAACATGTTAATGGCGTTGCATTAGGCTGTTGGAAAAGGATCTCCCTCGCTTCATCTCCCTCTGCACACTGGCAGGTGCAGTGTTCCCCGACACTGCATCCTTCTCCTCGGCCCCGCCCGACATGGTCCACAAGATTCGTCGTCGAGACCTCTGCTGCGTTCCTCCCTGTCAGCCCATCCCCTGTCTCGGCCCCTTTCTTGACAGATGCTCGTCGAGGGAGTGCATCCCGTTCCTTACGTTGATATTAGTGATATGTAATTGTATAGTTAGGTGTTCAGAGGCTCGTGATGTAAGTATGCTTTAACGGCTACAACATGATACATTCTGCAAGGGATCAAGATGGAATGGGGACGGCTAGCCACTCAGGGCCGTCGCCACCACCACCACCACCACCGCCCTGCCGGCCAGCTGTGTTCGCCATAACCTGTCGGTGAAATATTACGAATTATAACATTCCACTCATGAAGGAAATGAATTGTACAAATTTTCTATGTTACTGAAAGGAACATATTGCAGGAGACACTTCTCTGTGGGTTGCATGAATGTGCTTCATGTCATTTAGAAATCTTGCCATAGATTTTTTCGGAAGAACAATGTAGTTAGTGGTGAAGTAGATTGGGTTTTAAAATCTACCGGAATGTTGATATTGATTGGAAAATGTTCCCTCCCTGCACCGACGCGGTGGTCAGCTGGTGCTGCGTTCAGCATCGCAACGGCAGCATTTAGCATGAGAAGCATTCTCGATTCAAAGTTTCTTACTCCTGCACTGCTGTTTTCCCCTTGCCTCGGGAGGTGCAGGAACACCGCAGCGAATGAAGCTGAGAATTCCGATGCGGTTGATGATCGGGTGTTCGAACCTCCGCCTTTTGGTGGGAGACACAGCACTCCCTTGACCCGCTTAGCCTTTGGGAAAGTCATATTTCCTGTCTGCCTTTTTTACTCTCGTCTTTGCCTTGAATTTCTTTGCATCAGACTCAGGTTGACGTGTAGTTAGTCACGCGCCACTCAGTGCACTCGCTGAACTAGAAAAAGAAGTTGCATGTAACGTTTCGTTTTGTGCCTGCCGCGAGTCCTGGGTGAACCAATAAACAATATGCCTGCCAGCGTGCCAACACCTTCCCCTCTGGCAGTGTTTGTTGGTCCAGCCCAGCCGGGGAAGGAGCGTGGCATGGGAAACAAAGTGGTGGCGGACCACTATACACATCACACGCCCTTCACTTCCGCCTCTGAATATTACTGGTAGGTGCGCTTGTTGGGTTCATCGGTATTAGCCGATGAATTGTGTGGAGCAGCAGTAGGGTACAACATGATGTAACGGTGAGAAATAATATGAATGTCACAAGCAAGATTGTCAGGTATCTTACTACACACACAGGTGCCGACGCCGCCGAGTACAAGCTAATGACTGACTGCGGTCGGCGTCATCACCAAATCTGCCAATCGAAATCTGACA
>NC_066525.1:18141431-18186431 GCF_024679095.1 Eriocheir sinensis | reverse complement strand
TATATATATATATATATATATATATATATATATATATATATATATATATATATATATATATCATCATCATCATCATCATCATCATCATTTCGTTTAGCGTCCGTTATCACTCTTCCTGAGCGGTTGGACGTTTTATGGCTCTCCTCCATTCTATTCTGTCTTCTGCCCGATGCTCATCCAATCTCATCAATGCCAAGTCCTCCTGTATACACCTTCTCCACGTTCTCTTAGGTCTACCAACTGGTCTCCTTCCTTCTACCTCCAATCTCTCTAAAACTCCCATCACTGTATCCTCCGCTGCTCTCTTTACATGTCCAAACCATTAGAGTCTTTCCCTTCTGAGCACTGTTTCTAGGTCCTCTACTCCACATTTGTTAGCTACATCTGCACTGAACACCCTGTCTTTCCACCTGATCCCCGCCATATACCTCAGCTTTCTGCGATCACTTGCTCTCAATACCTCCATCAATTTTCTAGTTAGATCTCATGTTTTTGCTCCATACAACATCACTGATCTGATACACGCTTGGTACACCCCAGCTCTGCTCTTTAGAGGGATGCTACGATTCACAAGTAGACTAGCCACCTCCCTCCAGTTTAACTACGCTGCCGCCACTCTCGCTCTCACTGTCCTCTCCACTCCCGCCTCACAGTCCAGAACATCTCCCAGATAACATAAATATTCTACCTCATCCAGCTTTCCTCCATTCATCTCTTGTTCATCCCTCTCAGTTTCTTGCCCTTACTGTCTCCTTACACAAGCTGGGCATGTAAAAATCTGCACTCCTCTTACATTTCTGAAGCCTGAGCATCTAAGGTGGCACCACTGCCTGCAACATGTGCACAAGACTGATTTTACACCTACTCCCTTCCCACAGCATCCACATGGATGTTTTCCTGATTTAATCTTTTCTCTTTCTTCTTTTCCAGTCACCATGTACTTTGTTTTTTCCATATCAATTTTCAAACCTCTCTTCTCCATTCCTTCCTTCCATTTATTAAACTTTTTTTTCACTTCTGCTGTCTCTGCATTTACTACCAAGTCATCTGCATACAGCAGCTCCCATGGTGCCTCTCCTCTTGCTTCCTTTGTTGCCTCCTCCATTACTGTTATAAACAAGAGGGGGCTAAGGGCAGATTTCTGGTGAGCCCCCACTCCAATTTCGAACTCATCTGATGTTCCCACCACTGTTTTCATTCTCCATTTTGTACCTTCATATAGTTCCATCACCGATTCAGCCAATCTTTCTGGTACTCTTTGCCTTCTCAATGCCCATCTTATAATTTACCTTGGTACTGTCAAGGGCCTTCTATAAATCTACAAAAACATGATACAATCTCCTCATCTTCTCCATAAATCTTTGTTGAAGCCCTCTCACAGTATATATTGTTTCAGTTGTTGGTCTCCCAGGGCAAAAGCCAAACTGACATTTATCAATTCTTATTATCCTTTTCAGCCACTTCTCCTGGACTTTTTTCATATACCTTCATGCCATGCTCCAGTAACCTTATCCCCTTATAGTTATATCACATTTCAAAGCATCTCCTCTCTCTTTAAAAATGGGTAAAGTGTAGCTTCCTTTCCAGTCTTCTGGTATCTCTCTCTTTTTTAATACATCAATCCCACCACTCCTTCCTTTCTTGCTGCTTTTATTAAATCTACTGTTAGCCCTGTAGGTCCTGCTACTCTACCATTTTTCATTCCCTTTAATGCTTCTTTTACTTCCTCTTCTGTATTTTTTCCTGTGGGCCTTCTACTTTTTCAGTATCATTTATCGTATATTCATTTTCCTCATTTAACAGTTCACTGAAATATTTACTCCATCTTTCCAATATCTTTTCTTTTTCTACCATGATGTTTCCTCCTTCATCTTTTACAAACTTTGCCCCGACTACATCTGCTCCCTCTCTTTTCTTTTGTTTCGCAATTTTAATTATCTATTTTTTTATTTCTCCCTTATCTCTCCCTCAACCACTCTTCTGTTGCTTTCTTCTTTGCCTTCGCTACCTCTTTTCTTGCCTTTTTCTTCTTTTCTTTAAACACCTCTATCTTCCTCCTCCTTTGTCTGAAGCCATTTCTTGTACGCCTCCTTCTTTTCCGTGATGGCCTGCTGCACTATTCCATTCCACCACCATGTCTCTCTTTCCTTTCTTCTAATTCCTTTTGTTTCACCCCCCCATATATATATATATATATATATATATATATATATATATATATATATATATATATATATATATATATATATATTTTTATATATATATATTTATATATATATATATATATATATATATATATATATATATATATATATATATATGTATGTATGTATGTATGTATGTATGTATGTATACACAGGCATCACAGGCTCCAAGAGACAAATAATATGTTGTAATCACCCCAGACGTTGTATGTATTTTTACTTCGGTGTTTTCCTACCACAGCCCACGTCAGGGAGCGCCTTGGTGGTGCTCCGCGCCGCCACACGCCGTTTCCAGCTGAGCAGGGCGGCGACCACCGGTGCTTCTTTCTGTCTACCACACGTGTTTTCTATTAAACTTCCTTACTGTTGGACACGTAACTGTAATCTTATGCCTTCCTGAATTAAATGTATAGGGTTAAATATTAATGTAAGTCAATTCAGCAGAAAACACAGTGCTGACGGTGTTCCTTTGACAATACACTTACCATGGTAGAAATCTGTCAAAGTAGGTCAGGCACGGTCGTAGGGTGAGGCAGTTGATGTCCGTGTCCAGCGTGGCGCTCCTTCCCTCAGCAGCAGCTCTCCTGCAGTTGGCGTGATACCGCCCACAGGTGGATCACACACACACACACACACACACACACACACACACACACACACACACACACACACAGACTTATCTTGCATGAGAGTTACCAGAATGAGTTAAGAGATAGGCGACACATGAAGTAATTCAGAGTCAGCCGGCCGTCACTGTTTAATGCCAGATTAAACAATGCTGTCATCTCTCAGTTTTCCAAGGGTAGTTTCTCACTCCTTGGCTTGCCTTGTCTACACACTCACACTCATAACTTCGATGCTCACCTCTCACACAACCCCACCACGAGCACCGAGGCTACACTTCCCGACAGTTGGCTAAGCGATGGCAAGACGCATAACACACACACACACACACACACACACACCATGAGGTTTTCAAGTCTAGTGGGCGTTTATGTTTGGGACACTGAGAGAGCTGGTACCGCAGAGGGATAAGTAAGCCGATTGATCATTATATCTTCCCCAACCTAGCTTGCCTCCTGCCTTTCTGCTGCATGACGGAAATGATTTTATGGCGCACAGCGGTAAAAGGCCGTGTGTGGCTTTTTGCAGATTAAATGGCCGGGTGATGAGCCTCAGACGGACGCCACATCGGAGGTGGTTCCTCTGTTTACAACCCTCATGCTTGAACTCCTTTGTTGCTTGCCTAAGGTGGGAAGACGATATTTTCAGGGGAATTAATGTGGTCAACGTTGAAAAGATTATCTGTATTTCCTTACGTAGCCGGTAATACACTTTCGGGAGAGAAAGACAGGAGTTCTCCCATATCCCTCTCACTCTTACATATATTTCTTGCTCTTCATTGGGACAATTATTTGTTGGTCTCTGCTGATTCTGCTTGGTGATGATATTATGTTATTCTATATGGTGCTTCTGCATTTCGGATCCGTGTGAAGAAAATCTGTAAAATAACGAAATCTTGCAAGGCAGCAGGAATTCAAAGCTTCTCATACCTCAGTCATTTCGTTCAACGTTACACAGGTGTTGTCTGTTGTTTCCATTCCCCGACAAAGTCACTGCCCGGAAACCCACGTCAGTTCCCCTTCTGACCATTTCACTCTTATAAACCTTAACACAAATACTGCTGATGTCACGCTGCCTTACGCCCTCTCTGTAACCTTTACCAGTAAGTACACCACTGCGTACATCCCAGGCTATCACTCATTAAGACCCTTCCTCTCACTATATATCTCAGTGAAATAATGCCAGGAAGGTGAATAACTATGTTTTAGAATTATAACACAACTTCCGCTTTCCAGATCTCAACCACCATATTGTAGTAGAAAGAGATTATACGCCTTTAGAATCCCTCATCCCTATCACTCGTAGTCTGCCAGCAGGAAGGAGGGTAGTGCGCATGCTCCGAGAGAGACACCGATCCCAACATTCCCGACGGAGTGCTTTATTTGATCGCCAGGGAGGCTCCAGGGCTGCCAACATTATCGTGCCTCCAGCCAGCAGTGTTGATCTCTTGCTGTCTTATTGTGTGATTACCTTATCATTATATTTTGTTCGCAGAACACCTTATAATACCCTGACTGACGTGAGACTTATTTGAATGCCTTACTTGGGAGTTGGTCGCCCTGGCACTGGGGGGCCTGTGCTGGGGTTGAATGGTGAGGTGTGTTGAACATGACCGTCGCTGTACCGTTGCTGTTAAAACCCTCATACACGTACAGAAAAAATAATAAATATTTCACGCATGTGAGTGACTTTTCTTTGCCTCATACTGCACCAACTAACAAAAAAAGCATGAATTAACAGAAACAAAATCACTTGGTTCTTCCGTTGTGTGGCTCGGACCGCTTCGAGACTCGGGATTCAGGGCGAGTCGGAGCACCGGAACGGGAAGGCAAAGCTCCCCGCCCGCCAGTGTCCTTGGCTTGGGTGTGGAGTGAAGCCACGCAGCCGTGACGCTCTCTGCAGCAGGTCAGTGCACAGCGGCCGATTTGTAAGATGAAATCCAGGGGATATATATATTTTTTATTGTTGGGATGGATTTACTATTTCCAAGGGTGATATATATTGTACACAGCTACGCGTCTCTCTCTCTCTCTCTCTCTCTCTCTCTCTCTCTCTCTCTCTCTCTCTCTCTCTCTCTCTCTCTCTCTCTCTCTCTCTCTCTCTCTCTCTCTCTCTCTCTCTCTCTCCTACATCTTACTTACCTTTATATATTTTCTTTTTATTTTCTTAACTCCTTCCCTCTCTCTTTTCTTTATTTTACCCACCTACTATGCGTTTCAGGGGCCTTCACCAAATGTTTTTCGCAAATATCTTCTAAAGAAACAACTTGAGCAGTGTGGTATTTTGGCACAGCATTGTTGACACCCTGCCCTAGTTGTTAGCAATATAGTGCATTGCAAAATGTGAATGATTAAGGCGCTTACTCTTGACTTTATTGGCGAAGACTGGCATGGCCAACTAGACATTCGAACAGGGGAAGCGTGACGGTGCTGTGACGTGTATACCCACCCTCTCCTGTCTTCCCCTTCCTCCCTCCCTCCTCCTTCTCCCCTGCCCTCCCCCTCTCTCTCTCTCTCTCTCTCTCTCTCTCTCTCTCTCTCTCTCTCTCTCTCTCTCTCATACACACACACACACACACACACACACACACACACACATGCATTATACATATAGAATTCAGCCATGCACATGTTATTTTTTTTAGTGCAGATAATTCGGAAATACATACTGAGTATGGTAGAGTGGTTTGGGCTAACGACCGTGATAGCTGTTCCAGTATAGCTTCCGTTTCTCAAGTGCTATATGATATTTTGTGATGAAATTATATCTCAAAAGAAACTGTATTTGGCCCCCTTTTGCATAGGTTACGTTGTAGGTCTGGTGGGCTGGGGCAGCTGAAGGGTGGTTATTACAGGAGATTGGGTAGGGGTCGGAAGGAGGTAAGGGTGGGGATAAGGCGGGGATTCAGGAATAATATAGGGTAAATACATAAATGAAAAGGTAAGTAAATAATATATAGAGTAAATAAAAACTTCAGGAGGGGAGAGTCGAAAGGAATAGGGAGAGGGTGGTTGTGGGCATGTTAAACGGTCAATGTAGACAACGATAGCAAGCGGATGGGTGGACAAATGATGCAAACAACTGCTGGCGAATGCCCGTGACCCACCACGAAAACATTAAGGACACCTTAAGACGGCCAGCCATGCTGGAACAGCTATCACGGTCGTTAGCCCAAACCACCCTACCATACTCAGCATATACTTCCGAATTATCTGCACTACAGAAAAATAAGATGTGCATGGCTGAATTCTATGTGTAATGTGTGTTTGTGTGTGTGTGTGTGTGTGAGAGAGAGAGAGAGAGAGAGAGAGAGAGAGAGAGAGAGAGAGAGAGAGAGAGAGAGAGAGAGAGAGAGAGAGAGAGAGAGAGAGAGGTGGAAGGGGAGAGGGGGACGGGAGGGGAGACGGAGGAGGGAGGGAGTAAGGGGAAGACAGGAGAGGGTGGGTATACACGTCACAGCACCGTCACACTTCCCCTGTTCGAATGTCTCGTTGGCCATGCCAGTCTTCGCCAATAAAGTCAAGAGTAAGCGCTTTAATCATTCACATTTTGCAATGCACTATATTGCTAACAATTAGGGCAGGGTGTCAACAATGCTGTGCCAAAATACCACACTGCTCAAGTTGTTTCTTTAGAAGATATTTGCGAAAAACGTTTGGTCAAGGCCCCTGAAACGCATAGTAGTATGATCATTTTATTTATTTCTCTTTCTCGCAATTTATTCAACTTATTTATTCTCTAGGCCGCTCATGTTTTCACTACGTCTTACTATCTGCCTTCACCCACATTTTTTTTTCTTCCCTCCTTTGATTTGCTTCTGCTGTGTCTTCCATCATTTCCAAGGGGATGCTCAATGGGAACGGTAGTGATGCAAGGGGAAGGGGTAAAAAAAATCAAGGGGAGTGGCTTACTCGAGCCCTTGTAGTACTTAAATGTTCATCTAACTATTCTAACATAACTTTTCGACTTGAAACTTTTTAAACTTTTAGACTTTCATAGAATACTTTTTCAACTTACTTAAAACCTGTTACTAGACTCGGGTTACCTCGCCTCCTGTGTTCAGGCCTTTGAAGGTGAAGACTGGAATAAGGAGTGATGGCACTGTTGCTGCGTGCCTGCGGGTAGGATAGAGTTTGAGCAGGTGATGAGTAGAGATTCTATGTGCAGACACTGGTAAGAGAAACACTTAATAAGAGAAATGACTTTATTTATAGAGCAAAATTTACATTTAGACAAAAAGCTGAATGAAGACCGTGAGTGTGAAGATAACGTTTAGTGACGGGGCCTCCGAGGTGCTGCTCTGCTCCCCGCCAACCTAGCGGAGCCGGCGCTTCCGGAGGAGAAATGAGTCTGGCGGCCCAACACTTTCCCTCACGTAAACCTAAGTGTCGGCTGGCTCGCCCCCTCGGCGAGAAAGAGTCCTCAGGGGCAGGTAAAAGGCGCGTTTAGGAGCTATGGAAACAGTACCCCGTTTGAGACTGACACATGCACGCACATGTAAACTGATTGTTGTGTTCCTCTCGACTACTAGTGGAACGCAATACAGTACTCCTATATGGAACAAACACTCACTAACACACTCGCGCCCTGTCTGGCTGCCACGGCGGCCTGTGGGAGGAGTGATGCGGGAGGGATGTGAAGGGGGCCCCGCCGCAGCCTGGCACGCTTTGCCCTCTCACCGGTACTGAGACACAATGGCGTTGGTGTCCTTACTGCTTAGACGCACCTATGTCTGTTTAGATCATTTGAGTACCTATATGCAGTTCCCTAATATTCTACAAACTAGAAGCCATTTGTGCCAAAATAGGCTTGGTAATGTGAACCTTGAAATGTATGAAATATGTTGCATCAATTTGTAGAATTTTTGTTGAAAAGTTTACCGATGTCCAAACGAAATATTAAAGTTGAATGGCAAACCAGAGCCACGAAATATAAGAATCTGATCTAAACATCCGAGTACGTAATTTACACACAGCATACGTTATGTTACAAAGCAGACAAACTGAGTATTGTATTTTACCATGACCAGTGAGTTATTGCAGGGCGCCGGACCACCTTGCCCGGCGAGTGCACCTCGAGGACTGGTCCCTAGTGCTGGCCGTTCCTGTTCACCCTCTCACCAAACAAACCTTGAGAGTCGCCAGGTTGGTCTACCAATTCGGATCAAGAAATATTTTTAAGAAACCGTCGCTTCGTGTACGGGCCGGGCAATCCGCGTGCATCTTAGCTATTGTGAAGAAATTACCTCTGGTGCTGTACCTCCTCTGTACGTGGCTCGACCGAACATAATAAATGTTCATCGTAATGGTGCACTAGCAGGTCGAGTTCATTTTTGCCGCCGTGGAGGCAGAGCAATGTGACGGCGGTTGTAGAGATGTCTCAAGCACTCTCAGATGAGGACTTGCACCTAGAAACAGCCTCATTCCACTGACTGTCTCTTGCTCTCCTCCTCCCCCACCTTGAACATCTTGACTCTCAGGGTCCTCGGCCGTTTCTCTCTATCCTCTTCTCTCTCCTTCCCGCCCTGCCTGACGCCGCCACGCCCACGGCCCGCAGCGGTGTCTCAGCTCCGGAAGTCGGCGTGGCCTCGTCACACCCCAGCTGCCCGCGTCCTGTTGTATTTTTTTTATATACCGGAAGAGCAACCTTCACGAATATTTTTTTTTCGCATTAGGTCTTACATCTTCAGTGTTTCAAAATGAAAACAGTGACAAAAGGTCTTTGCATATAAATATATCCACACTAGTAATGATTAATGTAACATTTATGAAAACCGATCTATCTAAAGTTCGCCTGTTTGTTATGCTCGATATATTTTTCTTTCCTTAGTAAGGCCTGTCAAACTTTGGCACTGATTTGCATAAAGGAGGGACTACTACCCAACACGAACTAATCCTTGTCTGATAAACACATTAGAACAGTGAATGTGTGCAGCTTTAGAATAAAACATTTTAAGCCAAAGCGTTTAATGTTCTCCCAATCGGGTGCGAGGCTGGAGGACTGGTGGGGCGCGATTCCCGCGGACTAGTGGGACGTAACTAAGGGTAATTTCTTCTCGAGCTGAGGAGCATTCTCCTTCCTCCCCAATGCGGCACGTTGCCTGTGTCGCCGCATATGTTTGGCCTGCAAACGACCAGCGGGGACTATGTGAACTTGTTTGTGGTAATGCGGATGGGAGCCTGTGATGATGAGCTGCAGCGAGTGCAAGTTAATTCCCGAGAAGTGTCGTGCTTATGGGAACAGGCGACGGTGACCCGCAGCATGGAGAGTTAGACTCCAGCAGACTGGGAGGCGTCCTCAGTTGACCGTTACTCGGTGCCTCGGACTCCAGGCGTCGTTCCATCATGCTATGCATGCACTGTTACTGGAAGTAGTTTTCGTCTATCGGCAAGATTTAGTGTTAAGGCTTTGTCGGCACCTTGAAGAGTCGGCACTGTCTGGGGCTGCCCGATGGTGTCTCGGTGCGTGGTGGCCTGCACGCTGCAACCCCTGACGCAGCCCCAGGCCGGTGCCCGACGAGCATGGGCGCCGCGCCGCTGTCTGCGCGATATCCCTGCTACCTTCACCGTACGCAATATAAAGAGAGTATATTATGCTACTTCGTAGAACCTAGAAGTTAACTTTGTAAATAAATTACATACACAATCTACGATAAAACTTAAAATTGTATGTACAAATTGTACAACTTTTGTTTTGATATGCTGTTGCGGTTACTCTCATGTTGCTGAATGACGTCAGCACTAAACAGCGGAAGCTTTGGCGGCCGCTCACTGGAGACCGGTGTGGGCGGAGACTGACTCGCTCCGCCCGCGTGATGGGGAGGCGGTGTGGTGGTAATGGTGATGGCGGGGGGAGGGGGACCAGGTGACAGTGGAAGTTCGACTGCGTTACATAGTCATGACCATTTATATTATGTAACAAACTTCAAATGGTCTTGTAAAACCTAGCTGGAGTCTGCAGAATATCACACGAAGAGTTTATCCAACCTCAGACATAACACGAACGGCAAAGCTCACTTTGCCTTTCACAGAAAGGATTGAACCATGTGGAAACCCTTTGGCCCGGGCGCCGGCCACCCGTCGCCTGCCCGGGAACCAGGATGATTGCCCTTCCACACTTATGTACATATACATACATATATGTATTTATACATATACATACATATGCATACATTTATAGATTGTTCTGCAATATGACGGCGGAGCTATTGGCTTAAAATATTAAGTATAACCCTGACTGTCATTATATAAAGTGCATATAATATTAGTTCTGAGTACTAAACACTGACCTGCCATTATAAGCTTTGCAAAATAACACTAATAATACTGGTGCTCAGGGAAGGAGTCTTTCTCCCGCTCTGTCTCTCCCTCAGAGGTGCGACTCCTTAGTGACACAGTACGAACGAGAATCCCAAATGCAGAAAATGCGCTTCATTATCAAAACAACGAGACAGCTCCTACACCGAACACTATTGGAGAATTAAAATCCAAATACAACATTTTCCTATAACGACGGTGACTTAACAACTCAACAACCTGTATAATATATGACATGCTATGAGGGATATCACAGGGTGTGAGTGCATATATTGCTTATAATGGTATACAGTAACAGAACATCACGGCAGCAGCCACCGAGCACACACACCGAGTGAGGGATGAAGCCCTGTGAAGCTGTTGGTAGGAATGGGAAGTTCGGAGCTAACGTATTGTACGCGATATACCTATTATATAACGTTATGTACACACACACACACACACACACAAAAAAAAAAAAAAAAAAAAAAAAAAAAAAAGCTCTCTCTCTCTCTCTCTCTCTCTCTCTCTCTCTCTCTCTCTCTCTCTCTCTCTCTCTCTCTCTCTCTCTCTCTCTCTCTCTCTCGCAACATATACCATAACCATTAGTAGATCTTTTGTGATGCTAAATATATACGTATATTTATACACTTTATTTAATTTATTAACCGATATATTATGTCATATTATCTTAGAATAAACTCCAATAGGGGAACAGGAACGTTTATATAGAATTATTATATTTTTTTTTAGCTTTGCGGTAAAATATATAATTTAGCTCTACGGACAGATAACCCGGCCATGCCTGGGCTTGTGCCGGGCCATGAAAAAACACAGCAGGATATTATTTTAGTTCCTTACTCTCCCTCTCCCTCTCTCGTTTCCTCCCTCAAACACACACACACACACACACACACACACACACACACACACACACACACACACGTTTACACACCCCTAACACGCACACGTACACACATAGAAACGCCACTAGATATAAATATGTTATGTACACAGAGGCACACAGGAACATTGAATTTTTTGAAGTCTTTTTACTGTAATGCTTCTCACCCCCGCGGGGAGGCGATTCAGTGGTCCATCTTCAGGTAGTCATTCCGCCGGGGCCTTTCCAGATAGATAGATAGATAAATAGACAGATAGATAGACAGATAGAGATAGATAGGTAGATAGATGATTATATTGGTAGGTTAGACAGACACATAGATAGATAGATAGAAAGATAGAAGGGTAGTAGAGGGAGAGATAGATAGGAAGACAAATAGATGGATGAATAGATAGATATAGACAGACAGATAGAGAAGAGAGAAAGAGAAAGAGAGTAAGGCTGACCGGTGGCTTTTAACGCTAGATATATATAATTATGTTTTATCATTAATGCTACTATTGTTATCATATATATACTGTGTTATAGTTTTTAACCAACGAAAGATTAATAGTTTATATCTTTATTATCGTTTGACTGCAAAAAACGTAAGGGAAGCAATAGGGAAGTAAAGATAAAGGGGTGTGGAGGGGGGGGCGGCGTGGAGGGGATGATGAGGGGGGGGGGGCATGATAAGTTATGTTTGTATTACCTGAAGAAAATTTTACCTGAATTTTCCTTTTTTTTTTGGGAGTGTTATTGTTTTCGTTATCATTATTATCTTCTATGTTGGTGATTTTGTGGTTGCTATTTTTGTTATCTTATTATTATTTTAGGATCTCCCCTTAGTCTGGATTTCACTGCGCCTGCTCTGCCTCGTGTCCTACTATGCCCTATTTATCTGTCGTTTCTCTCTCTTTCTTCCTCTCATTCTCTTTTCCTCTCTCACTCTTCAGACAGCCTCGCCACATCACGGCCACATCACCGGGACACCTTTCACACTAAATCTGACTCGTAATTATCTTTGTCCTGTTATCTCGCTTCATTTTACCTTCATCTACCTTCTCACCTATCTCATTTTTCCCTCCACTTCATATTCTCATTACAGCTCTTGGTCGCGCCTTCGCCTCACTCCACTCACACCATCTCATCCGCCGCCTTGCGTTTCATCACAGGTCCACACACACACCACCTTGCACCAACCCTCCACACCACTCATGCCCTCAATACACACTCCCACAGTCATTCCGTCCTCACGCCCGACACGACTCCCTGGTCAAGCACGTGGCAGATTCCTGAGCCTCGTTGCCCACACTCTCTACGGCCGCGGCAGCACGGACCACCACCCGTCACGCAGCGCGGCAGGCCCCACACATGCTCTCCCTCTCACCCAGACACACCCACCCACTCTTCTGGACATATTCCTGGACGTTCCTCATGCACACGTTCATCATATACTCGTCAAACATCTATATATATATATATATATATATATATATATATATATATATATATATATATATATATATATATATATATATATATATATATATATATATATATATATTTATAATTACTTAACAATTAGTTTAAATTTCATCTGTTTCATTCCTACCGTTTTCTTTTTAGGTACACTCTGAATATCACTGAATATTTTTTCGAAAAAATTTCTTTGAAAATTCCACACATCCCGAACAAAAAATTGTATTAGACTTGGGAGTATATAACAAGGACGCTAGATACACTATCATAAATTACAATAGTAATTAAAGTAATAAAATATAGTGCAAAAGTACACAATAAACCCGAAGATTACATAGATTCCCTAAATTATGTACACTGCTACCCTACGGCGGCTTGTTCATCCCTCCTTCTCTAGGTGGCCGGCGGCGCCCCGGTCCGTCCGCGGCCCGGCCAGGTGGAAGGCCAGGTGAAGAGCGAGACCAAATTGCTAACAATAAACGCGGTGGAGGAGGGTCCTGGGGGCGGGGCGGACTAGGGCGCCGTCTGGCCCTGGTTAGGAACGGCAAGCGAGCAGAGAAGCAGCGCGTCTGGCGGGGAGGAGCGGGCAGGTGCTGGTCGCCCTGCCCTGTGCCAGGTGTACTCAGGTACCCCTGGAGGCATGACCCACGCACCCCTCAGGCCCTGGGCCGCGTTAGGCTGACGGTGGTGACATGTTTGGTGGACTACGACCCACCTTTTCCTGAAAGATTCGAGGATGAATGGTAAAAAACACAATGTTTCTTATTTCCATTAGATACATTCCTTGAGTAGGTTGTTTGGCCCTGACCGCCGCGACGCTCAAGTTATTTTGTCACCACTACAAGAGTGAGCCGCAAGAGGCTGTTGTTGGTCCGGAAATGGCATTGCCGGTCCGCAGCGAGCGGTCAGTCCCTCTGCCTTGCCCCGCCGTGGCACTAAACTGTTTGAGTTCAGGATATCGCTCATGTCACAGAGTGTCCACAGTTTTATGATGCATCAGTGTTTAGAGAGACGATATCCTCAGCACGCCCTGATTGGCGGGGGAGGACGACCCAACGGAACCGGCAGGGAGGTCACCTTCCCCGTTGGGTGACGGCGTAGGGAGGTTGACGATGGCCGTGGTGACGGTGGTTGTAGAGTTGGGTTTGCTGACCGCCACCACGCTGGGAGCAGCAGCGCCCGGGCTGCCCGAGGTGGCGACGGTGGGAATGGAGGGGGGGTGAGTAGGAAGACCCGGTTGGTTTAGCAGCCCCCACCCGCTTCTGTCCGACACTGTCGTGTTCAGCAGCGTCGTGTCCCGGACGTGGATTTCATTCAGTTCCTCGTCATATCCGCGTTCTGAGCCGGCGCCGCCGCCTTTACGCTGCAAAATAGAAAGGGTGAGGACTTAGGCGCCGCCGCAGAGGGCGAAGGTGCGAGGCCGGCCGGGGTGAGACAGCTCATGCTCGGCGCCCGCTGCTGATCACTTCAAGACTGAACCAGACAAGATAAATGACTTGACTCATATACCACATTATATCACCATCCTTCATGCTACTTTAACTTTTCCTTAAGACTAAGAGAACACAGTAGGACTAGATATGTAGGAAGAAGATCATGCACAAGCAATAGCACTTTGGATGTAAATTATATAAGCCTCTGTAAATACTTTTCTTTCAGTTGAAACATTAATAATTTGTACCATGCTGTTATAACTTAGATGAGGTCATTGATGTAGTACATCAGTTATAACTGCAAAAGAAGTAAAACTTTCATAATATTTTTTTGTGTAGAGGGCATACGAAGGCCAAGATGTCTACAGTTCTACAGCAGTTGAACTTCTACTGTTCCCAGAGAGTCATTCAACGTTGCCAAGGCTAGCTTGAATTTAGACTGAAATACCATCCTACTCGTGCCTACAGAAGTACTCTCAGGCTAGTGAGAGGGCTACCAAAGCCTACCGGAGGAAGAGGTATTCCACACAGGCAGAACCAAAGACCGGGAAGGAGTTTGAAATGGTTAAGTTAGTGTTTTGTACAAAAAAAGCAAGCACGATGAAATAAAAGTTGACTGGAAGACAAGAAGAAGGGCGGCAGAGGAGGTGAAGCTGTGCTCCCTCAACCAAGGTATCAAGCCTGGCAGGCACCTGCATGCAGGACACACGGCGGCAGGAAACCAAAGAAAACTAAACGTAAAGCGTAAAATATAGATATGGTGATATATTTCATATATTTAGGACTCAACACCGTTGACGGCAACACTTAAATACAATTTGTAAGATCATCATCATTAGAATTTAATAATCGTGAAATTAAAAACTAAAACAAAATGTGCAGAGAAATACAGTGCATTTAATTGCTGAAAAATGACTGTCATTACATATAATAATTTTGAAACAGCAAGTCATCGCGATGGTAAAACTAAACTTTAAGAACGCCAACATTCATTTTTTTTCCGTTCAGTCGTCATCTTGATCTCCCTTCGTGCGACGACCGGCACAGGTCAGCAACACGTCTGGCTCCCCTGCCTGCCTGCACTACCTGCCCCGCGGCGTGAACCCCATGGCTGTCCCGACTCCCCTGTGCTAAGCAGGCTAGGGACCTCTTCTTAGGGGAGGATTACACCAAGTGTTACTCCTCACCTGCGACTTGCGTGAGTCACGCTCACAACCTCATTGCCACCCAGCCTCCTTGTCACGTGGATGTGACTCGAGAGACATACTACTGACGGTGAAGGCCAGAATCCCACGGGTTGGTGGTCCGGGAATCACGCTTTGGGGAGATGCAAGGCCGAGGAGCCAGCACTGGGTGCCCTCGCTGTGGGGCCCAAAAATCCGAGATTCCAGCAATACCGCAGCATCTCTTCTCGCGCACGTGAATGGCCTGTGACACCTCAACGAAGACAAACAAGCCACTTTAAGCCCGTGAAATGTCGGGATCAAATAGAAAATGTAAATAAAATGCACTCGATTTACTTACTCTTGACAGTGATCTGAATGCTCGTCCGTCATTTTGTTTACTCCGTTACACAGCCGGCGACTGTTTTTCATTGCGTGAAGCTGAGTGGAGGTCACTCTGTTTCTTGCAAGGCTACGAACGAAAGGATCGTCGCGGAGAAAAGCAGCGGTAAATAAGACATGATCAGCGCCGTTCACACTAAACTCAAAAAATAAATAAAAGAAGTAATGCACAAACCAAACCAAGTGAAAGAATGACTCGCTTCCGTTCAACATAATGAAACATAATCGAAGAGAATGATGCTACAGATCTAACTGTCAAGACTATTGTCTTTGCTTCTTCACTTGTGACTACTACTACTACTACTACTACCACTACTACCACTACTGCTACTACTACTACTACTACTACTACTACTACTACTACTACTACTACTACTACTACTACTACTACTACTACTACTACTACTACTACTACTACTACTACTACTACCACTACTACTACTACTACTACTACTACTACTACTACTACTACTACTACTACTACCACTACTACTACTACTACCACTACTACTACTACTACTACTACTACTACTACTACTACTACTACTACTACTACTACTACTACTACTACTACTACTACTACTACTACAGCTGCTGCTGCTGCTACTACTACTACTACTACTACTACTACTACTACTACTACTACTACTACTACTACTACTACTACTACTACTACTACACTACTACTACTACTACTACTACTACTACTACTACTACTACTACTACTACTACTACTACTACTACTACTACTACTTCTACTGCTTCTACTACTTCTCTAGTACTGCTGGTCAAGGTTGCCGGGGGCCAGGGGGGGCGGAGGTCACTACGTGGTTGGGGGCTAACCAACGCTGTGCCATAAGCAATGTTAGCCAGTCATGCACTATCTAGCGAGGAAGACTGAATCGAGAGAGTTACCATGTGTGCGACGCCTAGCACGCCGTCTTGTGAGGGCTTAAGGGGACTGAACCAACTTAGGGTCTACAGCCTACAATGGAAATAAGAGGAGTTGAAGATAGTGACAGTTAAAAAGTTTGGAGAAAACACAGTAAAAAAATCATTATGTGATCGCTACATCTAGGATAAAACTGACTGACTGACGGAGGGGATTCGTGGCAGGGTATTGGTGTTAGTGACCTATTTATTGTCTCTTGGGTTTTTATCATGACTTGTTTTTTGTCAGTCTGTCAGTCAGCTTGTGTTGTAATCTTGGCAAGGTGTGTGAGTAGCTTTAATATGGTTTTGGGAAAAGCACGCACAAATCAGACATAATTTAAAACAAACTGACAGTGCACACTTGATTCAAAGTGGAGCCATGTACGGTTGGAATAATTCACAAAGCAGTGACTGGGGGTGTTGTGAACCGGAAATACAACAGCAGCAGCGACGGAACCGTGGCTGGAACGATGGAAGCTGAGATGGAAGGCAGTCAGGCAGAGCCACAGCCTCTCCACCCACACCATTCCCTCCAGCACCTCGCCAGACAGCTGCCTGTTAGTATTCTCCGTTTGTGTGGTGGGCAAACTTTATGTTTCTAAAAACTGATGTGGTTCCTCCGGGAACATTTTATTGTGTGCAGGGAGGCCATAAAAAAGCTGTTGCCTTTACGAGTGCACGTAACCCATAACTCCACTTGCCATCAGGTTCTGTCTGCTCCGGGGCCGAGCATTAACGGGCTGTCATGAGGTGTAACTGAGGAAAGTTCCAGAAGAGTGACAGGGGGAGGGAAAGTAGAGCTCCATCTTGTTATTGGTTGCAACTCTCAAACGCTTCAACATTCCACTAGGGTGACTAAACTGACTCGTATACTCGATCTCAAGGGAAGGGGACTCATGGGACTTTCTTGAGTTTTCAGTTTTCATTTTTCTATATAGTTTTCTAAGCTGACTGACGTGAAAGATCTCAAGGGGTGGGGATTTTCTGGACTCTTACTGACTGGCATTTGCCGGGCATGAACTTGTAGGAATCAAGCTGGGGAGAGTTTTTCGCTCAAATTCTGTGCTGTGTCTGTGCCTGTGGTGTGACTCCACTGCCAAGTTTTACATCAACTAACCTATCCTACGCCGAACAGTCTCAGATGGGAGACTAAGGTCAACAAGATTTCTGTGAACAGCGATTAGTTTAAGTTCCATACATTAATTTATCTATTAGAGCTCAGTTATTTAAGGAATTTTGCGTTATTGACCCATGGGATAATTTCTTTTGACTTTGAAGCATATATTTTTTTTCGTGTGCAATTCGCTTTCACACAAACATTGTTGACCTGACACATTACATACTATTAATTTCAATGTTATGTCTTATCTCTACGCCTAACAAGGATTATTTCATGGTAGTGCTTACGCAATGGTTCACTTTCCAGACCCTGACTATTTGGGTTCATAGCAGCAGATGATCGGGTATCTCAGCAGTGTTACTTAGAGTATTGCATTATGTTGGATGCACACTTATGATAATTTTGGTGATAAAGTGATCATAAAAAATCTAATGGTATCACCAGACACTTTGCTAGTAGGACAAAAGTAAGGCTGGGCTGTAGGGATATTTTTAGCTACAGTGTGTCATAGAACCTAAAACTAATTCTATGATTCAAATAAATTCATAATCTGAGTCCTTCTGATGTTGGGAATAATTATCAAAGAAATTCCGTGACTCTGCCGTGGAAACACAAGAGGGCACAAGGAACCTCTATTTTGCGGCGCCATGGTCTTATTCTAGTCTCTCCTAACAATTTTCGAGAATATGGGTCGTTGTGAGGACCTAACCATGAGGCGGGGACTCGACACATTCGGGGGGCGAGGGCTGCGGGAGCTGCTCTCTACTGGCCACCGACGAGGCCTTGGGGAGAGGGGGGGGCTTAGGCTTTTGAAAATCCCAGCGAAGCAAATCAAAGTGCTTACCAAACACAAAAGCATCGGTAAAAGAACCTAAAATGGGCCATGCTTCTGTGAACTTAAAAGTATCTTCATGTTATTCATCTTTACATTAGTTTGAATGTTGGTGTTCTTAAGGTATCTGATTTGTGAGTAAAGTGAATCCAAAATTGTTCCCTCCTGCAGGACCCAAAATGCTTTAGGCACAGTTTGGTAGTCAGCGAACTGTCTCAAGGCCAGGGAGGGTCGCGTCAGCCTGAACCCTTCACAGCTCAAACAACATGACATGACCAACGCCTACACACACACGCTAGGCCAGGGTTCTGGAAAGTGTACATTTTCTGAAAAAAGCTGAAAAGAGAGATGTATATATCTTCCAGGACTTAGCTTATGGAGGTAATCAGACTAAACTTAAGGAAAAAATATCTATCTAAGACATAAGTAATCGAAGCCATTAAAGTACACAAATTAGCCTATAACTAAAGAAAATAACAATCTCTAGTACTAGATTAAAACTCCAAAAGACAGAGAAAAGTATAACGGTTAGTTCTGATGCTGATTTGCCTAACTGAAGGGGGAGCAGTGAAGGCTTTGGCGAAACTGAGGGCGAAAGAGTGAAGGAGAGAGAGCGGAGATGTCCGTGAGGCGGGCGGCTCAGAAGCCAGACGTGACAAATACAGAGTAACAGGTGACCACAACAAACTCTTTAGGTGGTGGGGGTGGCGGGGGTGGAGGGGGGTGCTGACAGATTCAAGAAGGCCAATAACAGTGAGCGAGTGATGTAAAAAAATGCAACTGTGGCTTCAGAAAAAAAGGCCGACAGTGGTGTGAAAAAGGCAAAAAAGAGTGACGGCCCAAGAACGCGTGAAGTGGTGGTGGTGGTGACTGCGGCAGCGGCGGCAGGTGGTAGTGGTAGTGGTGGTGGTAGTGGTAAGAGTGGGCGAGTGGTGGTAACAATAATAACAAACACGATGAAGTGAGAGCCTGAAGAGTGCGTGACAGGGCAAGGGGGACATCTTCGAGGCTCTTGAGGGGACTGTGAGGGGGAGGGGTGAGAAAGCTGCCAGCACTATAAGACTAAGGCTGTTGGTAGCAGTTTTCCCCTCGTGTCTCTGGGTCTGGGGCTCCTCATCTCTGCTGGATAAGGGACGCCCGACAAAGGTTCGAAGACACGTTCTATCAGTAAGGCTTTGGGGATCAAAAATACTGGGGAAAGTTGCGTGGGGGGGGGCTTGAAAAAATCACGAAAAAAGACATCACAAGTGAGCAGTGGTGAGTGAGCTTGACGAAGGAGCTTATCGAGATAGTAGATGTTTCTCATAGCCATGCATTTGCAAAAGACACTAAATTTCTCTTGCTTGATAGTCTAGTAGTGGTAAATTACGGAGTCAATTTCCAAAAATATATATAGATAGACAACTTCAGTGTGCAAATGGCATGAGTGAAGACCCTGACTGGTTGGTTGATTGGTTGTTTGGGTGGTAGGGGGGCGGGGGGCCGGTGCCTTGTGGTGGGGAGCTTGTGTGTCAGCCGTTTGTTGCACCACCTCCGGGAGTCACAAGTCATCCGCACTCTGCCTCCCACTGCTCCTGCCCTCGGTTTGCACCTTCTCGTTACTCTAACACAGGGACGCCACTCGGGGCTTGTTATCCGAACACGTGGAACATCATCACGATAAGAGTTGTCAGTCGGTTGCCTTTTTTTCTCTTCTTTGATTTGTTTACTTTTTGTAGCCGATAGTCTGTGGTTGAGTGATTAGTTGATTGTTTTTTGGGGGTATTTTTATATATTATTCCGTTGGTTTTAATTTGATTTTTGATGATTGGACCTCATTGGAACACTCTACAGGAAGCATGGTTTACTTGGCATTCTGTGTGTGTGTGTGTGTGTGTGTGTGTGTGTGTGTGTGTGTGTGTGTGTGTGTGTGTGTGTGTGTGTTCTGTTTCGTTCTGTTCTGTTCTGTTCTGTTTTGAGAGTTGTCTTCCAGTTTTCATCCTACGAAGCAGTCTAGTTTAGTGACAGGAAACTTTCGTCTAAATAATTATGCGGTCGAGCTAGTGCGTTAGATGTTTCTGTATGCTTTGCTTGAAACGTAATGCCCTAGTGTTAAGCGTTCCCATGAAGGTGTGTGGTGGTGAAGGTGACAGCATAAGGCGGGGTAATAACTCCTGTCCTCACCCAGGCGGCCTGTGTTTCATTCCTGATTTACGTGCCCCGTCACTTGGCTGCTGTACGAGGTAATTTAGCTGATTGAAACAAAGCGTGAAGTTGTAATTACCGGGTAGCATTCGAAGCCTCTCGGTCGCATATATTTCACGTTCGTCAGGTTAATTACAGCCCCTCGATACCGAAGTCAGAGACACCTGTGCGCCTCGGCATCCATCTGGCCTAAAGGTGATGGCCCGTGGCCGGAGGGATCGAGAGGGACGAGAGAGAATGGAAGGAAACAAGAGACTTAGGTTGGAGAAGGCGATATTGTAAGGGATGGGATAGTGAAATCATATTTACTTTGAAACGAGGGTGAGAAAATTGGAAAGATTACAAATGAGAGACAGGGAGATGAAGGAAAGGGAGAGAGATGAATGGGAAACGAGAAAGAGGAGATATGATTATTCAAATTAGTTTACTTCCCGTGGACAGTGAAAAGGAGAAACGATAAGTCAGTGGAAAAACAGAAAGAGAAAGGATGGAAAAGTATAAAGAGGGGACTGAAGTAAGAGGTCGGGTGTGTAGCGGGAGTAGGAGGGCTGGGACGGAGGGCCGGGAAGGGGTACGGCAACGAAGAACTGCTACTCATATTTACCCACTCGGGCCGTGTTTCCCTTTTGTTTGCCTCCACATTCCCCGCTGGGCTAATGAAAAGCCCGAGTCGGCGTGGCCTTGGCGCTCCGTCCGTGTTTAACATCTTAGTTTGTTCGTTAGAGCAGCAAACTCTTGTCTGTTCATCCAGCAGGCTCAGAAGAGGTTGATTTTTCTTCGTATTCCTCATTCGTTACTAGCCTTAGGATTCGATAAGTTTGCTTCTCTAAAGCCACACAGTATTATGAATGTTGTTGTTGCATGTTGCTGTATTTAGAATGTCACTTTCTCTAAGGCGCAAATAAAAACTTGTGTACCTTGAGGAGCATGTATACCAAGTTGTCTAAATCACTCCGTCTTCACTCAGCGCGGGCACTAATCTCTGTAAGCTCTGTACACGTAACCCATACACATGGAACACGAACACAAACCTGCTTTTTTATGTCTCTCTTCATTTACTCACACAAACCTTCGTGACCCTTTGCCCACACACACACACACACAAGGCCTCGGTGCGTCGTGAGCCACAGAGCAACACGCACGTGGTGGAGGTGGTGGTGGTGGTGGTGGTGGTGTTGGTGCCGGCACACGCCCGTCAGTGCCACAACGACGCTGCTGCTGCTGCTGCTTATGATTCTAAGAACACGAATCACGGTGAACATACAACATTGATTACGTGATGAAGGCGTGAACGTTTACGATGACAGGTGTGACATGTTTAGCGATGGTAGGTGTGAACGTTTATAGGTGTCTCGATAATTACAGTGGTTTAGTTGGCTATTTAGTTAGTGCAGCATCAACAGAGGTGCCTTGCTTGGGTGAACGACTAGTGAGTGACACAGCGTCGCTAGGGCCTCCTCGCACTTACCCAGGGGAAGGACACTCTTAAGGGGAGCAGGTATGAGCAGCCCTGGAGGGGATATGAGAGGCATCAAGGTCGACATTCACTGAAATTACTTTGGACAGAAATAATAACAATCATTCAAGAGTAATGACATTAGCAGCAATATTAACCAGTGGATATCATGAGCATGTCTTCAGCTCGTGCACAACATAATGCTTCTTCCTTGAGCGTGAAAAAAGTGAGTCACGGCCTTGCCTAAACCCGGTCATCACGAGCCAGAATCAGAGGAAGGAAGGTGTTTATTATGTCACCCTGTCCTTGTGTGTGTGTGTGTGTGTGTGTGTGTGTGTGTGTGTGTGTGTGTGTGTGTGTGTGTGTGTGTGTGTGTGTGTGTGTGACGGGGGGCGATTGAGGGAGGCAGGCAGCAGATAAGGGGGAAGGAAGGGAGGGAGGAAAGGTGGAGGGTCAGAACCACGTGACTGAGGATTATTAAATAGCTTGAGCAGACTCGGTTGTGACCTTGAGTCGAGTTATGAAACACGCTAACCCGCCACACTTTTCTTTTGTTTTTAGAGGAGAAAGGGACTGCGGGTTTGGCTGTGGGGGTTGTTACTCTGGTCCCTTTTTAGTTCCTTCGCTTGTATTTCCTCTTTCCTTTGACTTAGGTTAGGTTAGGTTAGGTTAGTTAACGTTTTGAAGAGGGGAGTAAGAAGGCACTTCTCTTAATAAAACTGATAGTATTTTGACATCATCTACATCCTTTTTTTTTGGGGGGGGGGGGGGGAGAGGCATGCTGATTTCTTCAATATTTTTTTGTTTTTGTTTTTCCTCTTTAGCTGTAAGGAAAAGTTATGTAAAGGGAGACGCATCTACTATTCTTTTCCTCACCTTCATCTCCTTTCTTTGCTACCTTATTCAGAAGTGTTCTCTTGTATAGGCAGCGTGAGGAATATACTAGTACAGGAGCAGTCTAGGTGCCTGTTTATTTGCCTGCTGTATCTGCCTTCCTACTCACCTACATGCCTGACTACCTGCTTGCTTCATTACCTGCCTGCTTGCCTGCCTCTCCACCGGTGTGTGAGTGTGTGTGTGTGTGTGTGTGTGTGTGTGTGTGTGTGTGTGTGTGTGTGTGTGTGTGTGCGTGACCTAACTCTGCCGCCGCCTCCAGCACGCCGTTGCCCTGTGTGACTTCATGTTCCTTCAATCATGGAATATGTCGTGATGTTCCCGTGGGCTCCCTCTGGTTCTCGTCTCGTGTTATAAGCTCTCGTTTTTTTCTCTCTCTATACGCACTCTTTGTTCTTGTCTCTGCTTGTTCAGGCTTTGTTTTGCGTGTGTATGTGTGTGTGTGTGTAGATATTCAGCTTTCGTGTGCGTGTATGTGTGTGTGTGTGTGTGTGTGCGTGTGCAATTTGTCAGCGCGAGTAACATTGTCAGTGGTCAGAATTGTATTATTGCACACACCTTTGTTTCATGATTTAGTTTTTTGTCGAGTTTGTTTTTCTGTGTGTGTGTGTGTGTGTGTGTGTGTGTGTGTGTGTGTGTGTGTGTGTGTGTGTGTGTGTGTGTGTGTGTGTGTGTGTGTGTGTGTGTGTGTGTGTGTGTGTGTGTGTGTGTGTGTGTGTGTGTGTGTGTGTGTGTGTGTGTGTGTGTGTGTGTGTGTGTGTGTGTGTGTGTGTGTGTGTGTGTGTGTGTGTGTGTGTGTGTGTGTGTGTGTGTGTGTGTGTGTGTGTGTGTGTGTGTGTGTGTGTGTGTGGTGTGTGTGTGTGTGTGTGTGTGTGTGTGTGTGTGTGTGTGTGTGTGTGTGTGTGTGTGTGTGTGTGTGTGTGTGTGCATTTTTCCGCGGGGTACAGTTTGCCTTCCGACCACGCTTCCTGAGAATGATCAACACAGCCTATGTTCGGTAATCACTAACAGAAGTCAGCAATTTAGTAATCAAGATCAGCAGTTATAATCAAATGAGTTTAGAATGCCATGCGGATCAGAATTTTGAGGTCCGTAAGTCGAAAAATATATGTAGCTTTTGAAACCTCGCAAACGGATTTGTCTGAAAATTTTGCCTTAGAAATCGACTGGACAACTCAGCATCGTGATTGTGACTGCTAGGTAAGGACAGGTCTGCCTCATGCCTTTTTGCCCACCTGGTATGACTTTCCCCCAAACCTTCGGCCACAGCAGGTAATGGTGAAGTTGGTGTGGCTGGAAAGCGAGGGGCTCCGACTCTGGGGAGGCGATGCGCTGCCCGGCCTGTTGGGCTGTCCATTGTACGGCACCTCCAGCTCCACGAACTCTCGGTCCTACGGGAGGGAGAGGCGTCAGGGCGGCGGGGGGGAGGAAAACTTAGGGAGACATTAATAAAAGGAACACACAGACACAGTCATGACGAATAAGTAATGAGGATAATGCTCTGGATGCAAAATGATGAATAAGTATTTAGATTATGAACACATCACTGTAAAATAGAAATAAAACAACAATCCAGACTGCGAGTAATGTGCTCCTTGTATTTTTCCAGAGTAGAAATGTGCACAAGCCTTAAAAATGTAGTCTTCTCTGTTTTAGGAAGATTAGTGTTGCATTGTAAAGAAAAAAAAACATTAAAGAACTTATGCCTAGTTACATTCACCTGCATCAGCACCTGGAAAAAACAGAGGAAAAGTAATTTGCTAAAAGAATACAAGTGCAGATTTTTTTCAACAAAACTATTCAATTCTTGCAGTGCTGGAAACTTCCCGAATGTGATAGTAAGGAGTGTTTTCTCTCTCCTTGCAGCGTGCGGCGTGGCGGCGGCGCTTCCTGGTCCGAGAGTCACAATATATTCCACACAAAGGCGGCGTCAGCAAAACTCAACTAAACCTGCAAGCCGGGGAATTAACCTCCAACATGAAGGAGCAGGAGCCTCAGGTAATTCAAGTCCGGGTCACACATACACTGCCCGGCGTTGGCGGCGGGTAGTTACAAGGGTGTTCTCAAACTGGGTAGGTCCACGACTGTCCTTGTCCGGTTATGAACACGTGAAGGGGCATTTTTAGGGTCCGGGAGTTCCTTCAAGGCTGCCCTCACGGCCCAAGTCTGGCAGGCGTCTCCGAACGTGACTCTTCTCCATCCCCTCTCCTTCGTCTTCTTCCTCCTCCTCTTTCTCCTTTTCCTCCCTTTCCCCCTTCTCCTTCATCCTCCTCTCCTTCCTCCCCCTCCCATTCCTCCTCCTTCCCAGTCCTCCTCCTTCTCTCCTCCTCCTTCTTCTTTCTCCTCCTCCTTCCCTTCCTCCTCCTCCTCCTCCTCTTCCTTCCACGAGTCCTTCACACACGATCGATATAGTGTGTGTGTGCGTGTGTGTGTGTGTGTGTGACTAGACTCTTCTAAATCCCCACACGCTACCTCTTCTTTCCTTCCTTTTGCTTCTCCTTCTGCTTCTCCTTCTGCTGCTCCTTCTGCTGCTCCTCCTGCTCTTCTTCCCTCTCCTTCCTTCTTTTCTTGCTCCTGTTCCTGCTTCTCTCTACTTATTCCTTCTTCTTCCCCAATAATTTTCCTCTTTCATTTTATTTTCACTTAATTTTTTTTTCTCCCTCGTCCTCCTCCTCCTCCTCCTCCTCCTCTTCCTCCTCCTCCTCCTCCTCCTCCTCCTCCTCCTCCTCCTCCTCCTCCTCCTCCTCCTCCTCCTCCTCCTCCTCCTCCTCCTCCTCTTCTTCCTGCTCCTCCTCCTCCTCTTCTTCCTGCTCCTCCTCCTCCTCCTCCTCCTCCTCCTCCTCCTCCTCCTCCTCCTCCTCCTCCTCCTCCTCCTCCTCCTCCTCCTCCTCCTCCTCTTCCTCCTCCCCCTCCTCCTCCTTCTCCTGCTCCCGCACCTGCCAGGTTATTACTGCGGGGGCCGTAGTCAGTACCGTCGCACCTCTGCACTGTCCAACACGCCACCACCACAACCACCACAAACAACTACAACCACAACTGTCACCATTTTAGTCACCAGTGCCGCCACACTCACCATAGCTACTCACAACCACACCCAAGACACACTCAGTACCATCACCACCACCACCACACACTCACCAACCGTAGCACCTTCACCGTCACCTGCAGCCCCCACAATCATCTTCACCACGATGACCCACCACGAGATTAGTCATGATCGCAGGTCACCACAACCCCACCACCAAGCGCAGTGTTACCAGCCTTACTTGCACTCACAGTACCACTTCATCACGCCCATAGTCTGTCACCTTCACCTCAAGGGCAAAGATCACCATAACCTCGTCCTAAAATAAGCATGCAGAAATATCCACACCACTTTTCCCTCCATCACCAATAGAGTTACCACAACCATCAATATCCACCACTCTCACTTCCACCACCAGTTCGTCAACCACCACCATGACCACCATACACCAGTCTACCACAGGTCACAACCAAAGAGACACTACACCTTGCACACTGCACCTTCTTTCCCATCACAAACACCAGCACTGTATCATGATTTTCACGGTAGCAATCTCCTAAATGCACCTAACTCAGCTTTCTCTGATGACAACACGCCACTTTTTGTGTATATATAAAACAAAAACAATAGTTGGTCATCGCCGCAACGCCAACCAGTAATGTTATGCGATCGGTAACACGGAAGGGAAGGAGAAAAAAAATATTGTATTGTGTGTGTGTTGTAACCTGCTCGTTCGTCTGTCGTTACTGGGTCCGTTAATGTTTTGTTTTTTGCCTGAATTACAGAAAAAATATTGGTGATTATAGTTTTTTTTATTCTTGTTTCGTATTTTAATTTTATCTGATTGGCCAGTGTGTGTGTGTGTGTGTGTGTGTGTGTGTGTGTGTGTGTGCGCGCGTGTGCGTGTGCGTGTGTGTGTGTGTGTGTGTGTGTATATTGAGACCGCAACAAAAACTGATGGAAATGATAATTGTATACAACAGACTAAACGTTTTGCGTATATGTGTATGTATGTGTGTTTGTGTGTGGCGGGGGAGAGGGGGACAGGGGAGGAGGTGTTTTGAAAGCCCATGGAAAATTTATGTGAATGACTTATACTAACACAACAGACCAAACGCGTGATCACTGTTGCGTGTCTACCTGTGAGCGGTACCGTACCCTGTGCGCGGTGCACAGTGGTGGTGGGAGGCGTAGAATAGATTCCTGCCTCCTATTTCTCTTTTATTATCGCTGCAGTTGCTGGGTAATAGGCGGCGGTGCTGGGGTGGCGGGAGGTCAGAGGGAGAGCTTGGTGAGGAAGAGCAGCTATTGGTGGACGAGCAAGGGAGGGGGGGGGGAGGAACGTTTAGTGAAGGGGGAGGCGTTTGAGAGGGAGAGGTAATAGAGGGAGCAGGAACGTTTAGTCAAATAGGTCAACCTCCATCATCCTTCCCTCCCTTGCGTGTTAGGGATCATATTGAGGGTTGTTATGGACCTCCCTGATTCCATACAGTTAATTTTTCTGGTGACCATCAGATTTCAGGCATATACGAGTGTTTGATAAGGAGTGTTTTAAGTTATGTTTTGCTGTTAAGTTACGTTGCGTTCATTTACGTTTGCTTTTTTTCTAATGAACACAATTTGATGCAGGGTGAGAGGAAGAAAATATAAAGGTAGGAGTGGGTATGCTGAACTACTCCATGATTAATGAATGAAGGGGAAAACCGGAGTGTCTGAAAATACTTTGCCCTTGTTAAATACATGAAAATAGCTTGTTAGATATATAAAGTTAGATAGATTGATAGATGGACGGATAGAAAAAAAGTTAAAAAGGATAGGAACATACATCATTTAACAACCTAATCGATAAACCAAGAAAGGATAGGAAGAAGAAGCATATTTAAGCCTCCAATTTGTTCTATTCGCCCATCATAGCCAATCAGGATCCAGCTCACGAGACGCAGCGCAATATAGGAGCCTTACCCAGAGCAGCTGTTCACTAACGTCGCATTAAGAGCTTAACTTTTAATATGGATTGTGCTGCAGCCTGTTTATCACGACGTGCATGGCGGAGCGAGGCTTTACGTGTTATTAGAGAGAGAGAGAGAGAGAGAGAGAGAGAGAGAGAGAGAGAGAGAGAGAGAGAGAGAGAGAGAGAGAGAGAGAGAGAGAGACGAAAGAAGAAACAGAAACAAACAGAAACAGACACAGGGAAAGGGATAGAAAGAATATTAACGAATAGTAGTAGTAGTAGTAGTAGTAGTAGTAGTAGTAGTAGTCCTCGAGAAAAGGGATAAGGTAGAAGAAAAGGAGGAAAAGAAGGAAAATGAGGAAGAGGAGGAGGGGGAAAAGGAGGAGAAGTAGGGATAGGAGGAGGAAGAGGTCAAGGACGGGGGCACTCACTCATATCCACCCCATCCACCCTACTTCCTCCACTTCCAAACCATGTCATTGGCGGCTCAGGCTGGTAAATATTTGGGTGGAGGTCAGCGGATGAGACGAGAGAGAGAGAGAGAGAGAGAGAGAGAGAGAGAGAGAGAGAGAGAGAGAGAGAGAGAGAGAGAGAGAGAGAGAGAGAGAGAGAGAGAGAGAGAGAGAGAGAAGAAGAAGAAGAAGAAGAAGAGAGAGGCTGGGATTGATGGATGAAGAGAGGGAAAATATGTGCAGTCGTTCTTACAGGAGCTTCACGTCGACGGTTTGTTGTGGTGGGAAGAGGCAAGTTGTAACTCGTCCGTCCGTGTCGAAGTGATGAATGATTAAAAAGAGAGATACATTGTTGATTCAGTATTTGTTTAGATGTCATGTATGTACGCCTAAATAAAAGCCTTCATTTAGTTTGACGTTACGAATAAAAGTGTTACTCGTTCACGGCCAATTTAGTTTTGAAAAGCGTACTGCATCGAACGGAAACATTAACTTTTTTACGTTAAAGATAAAAGCTGTGATGGAGTACTCTCGCTTATCAAAAAATAGCAGTTCGTTCGCGTGGAATATTCATAAAGTACTTCTGGAAATGGCACTTACGAATACTATACTGGAATAGGGGAAGTCCAGTTGACTTGTGAAAAAAAAGCTTATAAACAAAAGGACAGATATTAACTAATGTCGATAACTGAGCCATACTAAAGCTTAACGTTTAATCTATCTTGTATATTTTATTTATTGCTTATTTTAGATAATATTTGCATTTTTCTGCCGTGAGAGATTGATATTAATGTGTGCTTTGTGAATTGTTTGTGATGCGGAGAAATGATTATACATGGCTGATTAAAATTATCGTTTTGGGTGTGTGAGAGAGAGAGAGAGAGAGAGAGAGACAAGGCCAACCGACCAATAGCCGTTTACTGAGGATCAAATCACTTGGAAGCGATTCGAATATCAATGTGAATTCATTCTCTCTCTCTCTCTCTCTCTCTCTCTCTCTCTCTCTCTCTCTCTCTCTCTCTCTCTCTCTCTCTCTCTCTCTCTCTCTCTCTCTCTCTCTCTCTCTCTCTCTCTCTCTCTCTCTCTCTCTCTCTCTCTCTCTCTCTCTCTCTCTCTCTCTCTCTCTCTCTCTCTCTCTCTCTCTCTCTCTCTCTCTCTCTCTCTCTCTCTCTCTCTCTCTCTCTCTCTCTCTCTCTCTCTCTCTCTCTCTCTCTCTCTCTCTCTCTCTCTCTCTCTCTCTCTCTCTCTCTTTTCAGGGGGCTTCGTGGTGCAGTGGTTAGCATACTCGGCTCACAACCAAAGAGCCAGGATCGATTCCCGGGCAGGTGGAAAAATTTGGGCAGCTTTTCCGATACCCTACGCCCCTGTCCACCCAGCAGTGAATGGGCTGGGTATTAATCGGGGTTGTGTCCCGTCTCCTGAAATCTGTCCCTTCTATAATTCCTTCCCCTTCAGTCTCTCCGGCATATGACCACAGATGTTGCGCCGACTAAACGAAACTTCCTCTCTCTCTCTCTCTCTCTCTCTCTCTCTCTCTCTCTCTCTCTCTCTCTCTCTCTCTCTCTCGCTCGCTCTCTCACTCTCTCTCTCTCTCTCTCTCTCTCTCTCTCTCTCTCTCTCTCTCTCTCTCTCTCTCTCTCTCTCTCTCTCTCTCTCTCTCTCTCTCTCTCTCTCTCTCTCTCTCTCTCTCTCTCTCTCTCTCTCTCTCTCTCTCTCTCTCTCTCTCTCTCTCTCTCTCTCTCTCTCTCACACACACACACACACACACACACACACACACACACACACACACACACACACACACACACACACACACACACACACACACACACACACACACACACACACACACACACACACACACACACACACACACACACTGATAGCTCCGTTTTATTCTCCTTTATCTCCATCCCTTCACATCTCCTCCCCTAACTCTCACCCTTTGCCTTCCACCTCTACTTCCCCTGTCCTCCAGCACGCCATCTCATCCATCCACTTATCCCCTTATCCCCCTCACCTCCTTTCCTACTCCCCGCGGTTGGCCAAGGTAAAGTCCTGTGATAACAAGGGGAAAAAGTAGGTCAGTGGGACTCTCTTGGTGTGTCCGTCTCCCTCCATCTGTTGTTAGTCTCTGTTCCTTGGAAACTGTTCGGCCCCGCGTGTTGGTTGCTACGGAAGCAGAACTAGTAAAATATGTTAGATGAATACTCCTGTAAGTTGTGTTTTCGGCGAACGCTCGTAGAGCACGAATCTATAATATGAAATATCACTTGAGTTATGCATGGAAACATACTGCTGTTGTGATATCAAAAAGAAAATTAGTTCATATAAAATAATTTCAACCGACAGTAATTTCATATTCCTTTACAATGTTGATGAAGACAAGAGAGAAATTTATTTTGGCCTGTCACGTTCATTCAGGTTAAGTTCACTCCATTTAGACCAATTCTTCGGAGGGCCACAATGAAAGTAAGGCCAGAAACGTTTATTTTTTTGCAATTTAATGAAAAAAAGAATATTATAAGGACATTCATCTTAATGAGTCTATATGAAAAGGTGAGGGGTGAGCTTGTCTTCTGCTTGATTTTTGTTCTCTTCTTATGTATAACTCAAGGGAAATACGTGATAGCTCTTTTAGGAAAGTACGTGTATGGCCGCACAACAACTGTGTTACCCAAGAGTGAGGGTCGAGGGAGGGATGGAGTGAAGGAGGGAGTGCAGGTAGCCGAGCTTATTTTTGTTCCGTCAAGCCTCAAGAAGCCAGTCAGTCCGTCAGGGAGCGAACAAACACGGCATGAACGAACCTTACTTATTCGACGAGCCAGATTTACCTCACTCAAGTTTTCCCAAGTGTTCATTACGAGAGAAAAGTCTGAATACGGACGACGGAGTTTTTTTTCTCTTTCTCATTTTGCTCTCCTAGAAATAGCAGGAGAATAATGGCGGATTTTCGTACAGTGGAGCCAGATTAATGTGGATGGCGAGGTTGTGTTTGCTCACCGTTTGCCCTCTTTTTTTCCCCTCTGTTTTCTCTTCGCCAATTGTATGACCTTGACGCTTTGAATCGCCTTATTGGTTCTAGACAGTGTGTGCTATGTATGTTTTTTTGTTTTTTTGCCGGGTTTAGCTTCCTAGTGGCCTGAAAGTTGAGGTTTCATTGACTTTTGAGGATTAACGGAATGAGTTTCTACTTAACGATACCTCAGTGGAGACTCGAGCACAGGAACCTTAGATCAAGAGCCTCACGTCCTCTCTCCTTTCGTTGCAGCGTGCACTATTAAAACTACCTCTGTGATGCTTATCAAGACGTGTGCCACCGTCTGTCGCGGGTGAGTGGGGCTGATGGAGTCCATTTTGAAGATCTTGCCATTCAAAGTGACACTAAGCGCGGGGAGCTGAGCACATCACAAGATCAGCGTGTTTAGCCGCCGCGCCCTCCCATCTTGGCAGGGCATCAGTCACTGTGACGTGCCGCCCAGGGAGTAGTGTCTCAACTCACCTTTTTACGCTCCTTCCCGTCGCCCCTCACCGTGTAATCTCCGCGGGATCTGAGTAATCAACTTATTAATGACGAGGAGAGTCTTTCGGGGCGTCACGCAGCAACACATGCCTCGCCCGCAGCCATCCAGTTCCGCGTACGATGAAGAACGAGGCAGGGAGGGATGGCGGGAAGGCTTGACATGGCGGTAAAGGAGAGAAGACGGGAGGGAGAGGAGGAAAGGAGAAAGAGAGCGAGAGTGAGGGGGTGCACCTGAGTTCTGAAAGCCTTTGAAAACTTACCTCGGAGTTTTGCCTCTATAGTCAACATCGTTTAAAGGGAAGTCGGCTCTCCTCTCATAGAGATAACAAGACTGCCTCATTGTGCAACCCTCCGCCTGCCGCTCTCCCGCCTGCCTCTTTTCCTCCCTTCCTCGCCGCCGTCTCTTGCTGCAGATGCTGGTGAGAGCGGCGCCGCGGCCTCGCTTTGGTAGCACTGCTTGTCCTCGCCGCGGCTCCAGGATTTTGGTGTCTCTTTGTCTGGGTGATGTTTAAGGCGTCTTTCGGCTCCCAGTAACTTCACCTTTTATGCTGTTTTATGCGCTCTTCCCGTCTCTGTAGATTTATCCCCCGTGTTCTTTTATATGCACTAAAATTTCACCTCTCAGTAAATGCATGTCTCCCGCTGTTTTATGCATCTCTCTCTATTTCTCTCTTCGCTGAAAACGCATATTCGGTAAAGAGAGCGCGATGCAGCCACGCCACAGAACTCAACACGGCAGTATCAGAATAAAATTGCGCCACGTCCTGCACGAGATAAATTTCATCAGTTCGCAACATTTATTTACCTTTTCCATTGTGCGTCATTCCTGTACAACATATGCAGTATTTTCGTGCGCTGAATTGGCAGGAGTTCGTGTAGTGAATTTCGGAAGACTGACAGAAATATAAACGGTTTCATACCTTAATGTGTATGTTGAAGTGCCTTTAATCAGTTACTTTTGCTCAGTTAACTATGAGATATATATACGGAAGGATTATTTAAAGTGTATGATCGTCTAGTTAGGTTAGATTCACCGTTGCCAGATTATCGTACTCAGAGCCTCGTATTTATCGGTTTCTGACCCATAGCTATTGCCATAAAACCCCAATAATTAACCATTTTAACGATAACTTTATATGAAGGCAGTTATTGGGGTCGAGGAGGCAGTTTTTGGGTCGGAAATTGGCAAACATAGGAGGCTGAGTACGACAATCTGGCAACGTTGGTTAGGTTGGATTAAGTGAAAGAGAAAAAGAAAGAGAAGAAAAACGGGGAGCAGAATTAAATGGTAAGGAAGACATTAAGGAGCCAGTTGAAGACGGCATGAGAGGGGAGTCAGTGAAGCATAGAAGGAATAGAGACCGACATAGACTGTAAACGAGATGAAATAACAAGATAGGTGGCATAACAACACCTGATTAACGCCCACCTCGGATCATTAACAAATACCAAACACAGATAATTTTCTTCTGCAATGCTTGAGGAGGAGGAGGAAAAGGCCGAGGAGGAGGAGGAGGAGGAGGAGAAAGTGAAGGTTAAGAAAGAGGAGGGGGTAGAGGTATAAGGTCCAGGGTGGCATTAAGTCGACGCTTCATTATCTCCAAGAAGGCTGGACCAACAGTGATAATTAGAATATAACACAGGAGCTGAGATCGTTCATTAACCTTAGAGTATATAGCGCTGCTCCGATGATAATTACGTTATTACGAAGAGAGGTTAGCTGGGAGGGAGGGAGCGAGGGAGAGGGAAAGGAAGGGAGGGAAGGGGGGGGAGGACAACGGGGGATATATTGGAAGGAGGAAAGAAAGAAGAGGAATGGAGCGATGCTTTGTGGGAGAAGAGAAAGGAAAAGCAGGATGGGGAGTAAAGGGGAAAGGAAGGAGATGATGAGGAAGGAAAAGGGAAGAAATATGAGGAAAAAGAAGAAAATAAGTGAAGAAGGGAAGCCGTAAAGGAAGATCTGGGAATAAATTAATGAGAAGAGAGGGAGTGAGATAAAGACAAGAAATGAGACGCGAGGAAATGGAGAAATGAGAAAGAAAGAGGAAGGAGGCAAGATGGATTAGAGGGAGACGAAAGAGAGGAAGGCAAGGAGCGGAGGGAAGACAAGGAGATGACAAATGCGACCCAAATAAAGACTCCACTCGAGCGATGAGTTAAACTATAAACATTGATCTTATGACGGAGGGGAGGAGGAGGAGGGAGGGTGAGGGGAGGAAGGAAAGGGTAGGAGGGGAAGTTTGACAGGGAGGAAGAAGCGGGTGAGTGATGAGCGGCGTAAGGAGAAGCAATAGGAGGACGACACCTGCGACGAGAGATGGAGGAGACAAGTTTTGACCGTGCTTTTCCTCCCTTTTTTGATGAGTGGGTGAGGAGACGGAGACGTGGGGTAAGGGAAGCGGAAGAGGACGATAAGGAGAAGGAAGAAGAAGAGGGGTAGAGTCGGGATGGCTTTCCTCGACATCGTTTTCAGCGTGTTACAGTCACGTCAGCTTATTAATAAGGTGGAGAAGTTCTGCCATAAAGTCGAAAAGAATACTATCAAGCTGCACTGAAAAATGGTTTTAATAATAGCAAAATGGAGAAAATGAAGAAGAGCTTATGTCCTCGAAGACCCATTATCCTACTCCAATTGTAAATGACCAAACAGTTAGCATAAAAACAGGATTGATCAATAGTTTCGCCACAAAAGTTTCCTGAAAATTCATTAATCAACGTTGTAAACATTAATGAGTTTTCTGAAAATCAATAACGAGGTATCATAAGCATCTTTGGTGTAAGTAAATGCCAGCATAACGTGTGTTCAGAGAAGAACATGTACAGATGAAAAGAACATTAAGTATAATCACGTAGTTAGTATCGATGGAGTACACACACAAGTGAGACATGTGGAGCAGGTAATAGTTGGGAACTAGGATACTCACGCTCCAGGTCGCCTCGTTCCCTGGTAATAACGTTTACACTCACCTGTCCTACTCGCCCGACACACCGGCAGTACCAGAGACAATTCCTAGATTACACATTATCTTCGACACTTAAGTTAATGGTTTGGTCACCGAGCGTGGCAGCGGCTACCACCCACGTTGACCGCTCACTAACCGTTGTCTTCTCGAGGCAGCGCAGGAGGTGGTGGTGCTGCATCTCAAAGATGTCCTCCTCTTTGGTGAACTCGTCCATCTCGAGGCCGCTCTCCTGGGCCGCCAGCCGCGCCTCAGCCGCCTTCTTCTTGGTGACGAACGCCGCGCCGGAAGACGCCTTGGCGATCCTGATGCGGGCTAGACGTGCCTTCTGCGTGGGGGGCAAGGGGAGATTGTGTTAGGAGATGTCGGCAGGCGGGGGAACTATTTCAGATGATTGATAATGAGCATCATGGCATGGGGTTTTGATTCTTGTCACGGGAAGAATTGGGAATAAGCTAAACGAAGATGCTGAAGATAAGACAGTAGCAGGCGAATCAAGTGATGTAAGCTGTCAGGGCACCAGCGGCAGCAGTACTGTGTGGGCTGCCAGCTTGCCGGGACCCGACATCGTAATTTCGTACGTAGCAAGAATAGCGACTCTCATACGCATTCTCATTCACATGAAGCAATCTAATGTCTATGAGTAGTTCAGCAGCGTCGTGAAGGGGAGTGAGAGAGAGAGAGAGAGGTGCAGCAGGTGTGTGTATGTGTGTGTGGAGGCCAGTTATGTCCAACTGTTGACTACGTTTCTCTCTCTCTCTTGTCTCTACTTGTATTCCATCTACTCCTCCTTCATCATTTTTCCCAAAAGAAACTAAACTCGCCTGTTGCTCCTCTCGCTTCAGCAGTGCGCGCTGGGAAAGAAAGGTTGAGTGTTGTCAATGTGGTGAGAGGAGAGGAGAAGTGGGCCGCGGGAGGTAGGGTTACGCTCACACTAAGGATAGGGTACACGCTAGAGGCCTGGAACTACAGGGAGATAAAAACCGCATCATAAGGTTATGCGTCTAGCACTAATAAAAATACTGGAAGACTGTACTAAGACCAAGCGAGGAAGGAACATTTGTATGTGTCTGCAGAGGGAAGGGAAACAGCTCAGCTTGCCTACAACATTACAAGACGCAAACCCGAGGTTCTTGTATTGCCATGAATTCCATTATAAAGTTTGTCAGTTTTATTGTGTAATGAATTTTTAAGTTAGTCTTCTACATGATAGTTTCTAAAACCTGCAATTAAAAAAGTAATTTGAAACAATGACACAAACTTTTTAACTCAGCATTTTTATGGCAGACAAAAGATGGAAAATTATACGATGAAAAGAAGTGATGTCCAAGAATATACAGAGTGCTTGGGAAGCCTTCGACTAAAAGGACAGCTGGGAGAGTCACCAGTCTGTGCTGCAGCGGTACGAGGCACACGCGCCTGCCTGCCTGCACGCACATACGCACACGCACGCACACACACACACACACACACACACACACACACACACACTGCTGGTGAAAGCGAGTCCAACTCGTGATCAGGCCGTGGTGAATTACACACATACACACTTGGCCAGTCAACTCCCTCCCTCCCAACACGCGCAGGCTCTCAGAAGCGTCGCCTTATCACAAACGTAAAATAATGAAGTTTTAAATACACATGCAAAAAGACGGGAAGATCATTTAGGTGAAAATAAACGCTTTAAGATTTCTTTAGGTAAACAAAAATGTTGCGTTAAAAATATATACACAAACTTATATACATGAATTATGTACACTGGAATGCAGTTTAGAAATTACATGGATTGATTTATTGAGGATGCCAGGTTGAGGGCGACCAGTGCTTGCCCCAGGGTGGATAGACACGGAAGAAGGAAACAAAATAAACGAAGGAGACGCCCATGTGTCTTGCATCAACTCTTTTTTTTTACAGATTCCATGTCGAGGTGATATTACAACGAAATAACAGACTTAATATATTCACAACTGTAACCCCTTCCTTCATTCCACGACAGAGCTAAGATTAAAAAGAGGAAGCCATGGAATCGTGTTTGCCGCTTCGTCATGCACCGCCGTTCGCCCCTCACTCATGGCTCGAGGCCGCCCAAGTCATGCACACCGGCCATGATTCACTTCGGAACTTCTGTGGAAAACTGTGTGGGGCGAGGCGGTCTATACTTCATCCCTGGAATCTCCATTTCCATCACGTTCTTGCTTATATAACTCAGGATTAAGCGGCGCCCTGGTCCATGACTTTACGCTGAGAAACTCGCCAATAAACATCATTTCTGAGCGTCCCTTGATTGCTGAGCGATTGGGAGGAGATTGGGGGGAGGGGGCGGCTAGTGCTGGAGCGAGGGCGTGGGGGTGCGTGGGAACAGGCGTAGCGTGGGTGGTGTGGGTGGCGATTGAGAGTAGAAGGCGTGCAGGTGGTGTGTTGAGGGTGAAGAAACGCATGAGTCTGATGAGTGGCGTAGGTGTCCAGTGACCGGTGGGCTGACTGGGTGGGTGACTGTGACTGGACGTGGTGGGCATGCATGTGTTGGGGACGTGTGTTACAGGTATACTCTGGTGCAGAGCGGTGATGTCCAGCACGAGCCTTCCTTCCCCCTTCCTCCACTGTAGTATCCAACCATGTATTAGTTCAGGCATTTCCCTCAGGACTAATTTTAACCCTCCTGGCAGTACGAAGACCTGTGTGCCTCCCGCCGCCTGGTATTCAATCATTTCTCTTGTGTTCTCATTGGCCTAGCGATGTACCGGAGAGGGATTGCGTATAGATCTTAGGTGCAGTGATCGTGTATGGCTGACCGAGTAGCCAGCCTTCATCAGTTGTGGAATCATGAAGCATTTGAATTTGCAAGAAAAAAAAAAAAAGAAGATAAAAAGTCTTTGATTCCCCTCCTTGCCTCGAGCTATGAATAACCGAGGCTATTACCAGACAGAGCTACACCAAGGCGAGCTTCAATTTAAGACTCATTTCATGGAAGAGTCGTGTTACTTTCTGTTAGTTATGGTCTGTATCGACAGGCTTGCACGCGAGGCATCAACATGAGACTCCAGAGACAGCGAATGGTAGGCGGACAGGAATCAAACACTACTTTCCGCCCTGAATGTGCAGCTGATATTCACGCCACGCTGCACAAGACACACACAGCGGCTGATGGAGAGGCGTGCCTGGTTATCAAGTCCATACGTAAGTGGGTTATTACTCCTTCCTGTGAACGAGTACATGCACACACGCCGTGACGGAAGGCAACGCTCGCACACCCCGAGAACCTTTGTCTGCACACCCTCGCGGCACGTCACAGCGCACAAGGCATGGCGGGATGAGGTGTGTATGCATGTCTGCGTATCTAAAGTACACCGTCTGGCCCCCATTCCTCTCTCACGACATACCACTGACACTGCTTTTGGCCTTGTCGTTGTTGAGCCCTGAGTGTCTTTCTACCGTCTTTTCTTTCTTCCCCTCACACTCATCCACCTGCCTGACCGACTGAGACTCTCTCCAGCTGAGTGACCACCTGACCTGGCCTGACCTGAGCTGACGACCTTATCCGAGAGCATTAAGACGTGGAAGCAAAAAATATTAGGTGCGGGGAGAGAGAGAGAGAGAGAGAGAGAGAGAGAGAGAGAGAGAGAGAGAGAGAGAGAGAGAGAGAGAGAGAGAGAGAGAGAGAGAGAGAGAGAGAGAGAGAGAGAGAGAGAGAGAGAGAGAGAGAGAGAGAGAGAGAGAGAGAGAGAGAGAGAGAGAGAGAGAAATACTGTCCCCAAGAGAAAGAAGTTCTAAAAGACAACTCCTCGTAATTATCTTCGGGGAAATCACTGCTAGTCATTGGGTCAAACAGGAGACTCCGTTCATGAAGGAAGAGGAAAGACAATGGAACCTAATCTACAGAAAAAAAAAGTGATTCCTGAAATAACTAACTAAATCATTGAAAAAGTCTTAAGTAGCAGATCAGTCAAGCTATCCTAAACAGACTACCTTCACGTATGTCTCGGAAAAAGGTAATTATGTCTAGTCCTCTGAAGTTCCAGAGTGAGGGACCTGAAAATAAGCTGTTAATTAGTATATGTAGACACGTTATTATAGGTGATGATTTTATGACAGCGATAACGATCAAAATAAAGGAAGTAGGAGGCAAGGGTAAGGAGGGACAAATTAAGGAAACGTATGAATAATTAAAGGAATGGATACAGATAAAGGATGTGATTAAAGGGAGGAACGAAGGGAGACTACATACGTATAAGTAATGAAATAATAACCTACTTTAGAGAGCATGAGGGAGACAAGAGTGAGAGCGTGATGCTTCAGAAAAACACACACACACACACACACACACACACACACACACACACGTTTAAGAATGAAAAATCTATAACATATACTGGACGCTTATGACCTATAGTAAATGGACGCTAGACAAAGAGGCTGATTAAAAGAAACGGAAAAGAAAAAAAAGAATCCTTGGCGTTTGAAGAAAAAAAAATGAACACGGAAGAGAGAAGAAAGTTAAAAAAAAAGTTAAAAAAATTATGAGAATGTGACACTTACGATACGGAAACGGACACACTATAAAAAAAAGGTCGCGTGATGGGGATGGTTCAAAGAAAACTGTTACTCCTCGACGCATTACCTTCTGTGCTTTTCTCTTGTCCGCTCGCTGGTTCTGGTGGTAGATCCTCGAGAAGTTGGACACGATGACAGGCACAGGCAGGGCGATCACAAGCACGCCGGACAGCGAACACACGCCGCCCACTATCTTACCCGTGGGCGTGTGAGGAACCATGTCACCGTATCTGAGGGGAAGGAGAAGAGGAAAGTTAATATCAGACTACTCACTTGCATCCAAAACGTAAAGATTGAAGGGTACTAATATCTACGGAGAAGGAAAAGACTGAAGTTAGTATCAGACAGATCGCTTGCATCCCAAAAGTTAAAAAAAGTGAAGATGATAATAGTGTGTGTGTGTGTGTGTGTGCTATGTCACCGTATCTGCAGAAGGAAACTGAAGAAGAAGATATGCTTGATAAGAAAATGTGTACGATAACGCAGCATGGGCAACAGGAATATAGCGTAAAACTCGACTGCAAGTAAACGACTGAGCCTTCACGAGAAAGTTTCATGGTAAAAAAATGAATATAAATCAAAACCTCGCTATCATTTCCGATTGGGGTAAAAGGAACCTTGTGTCCTTCAATGCCTCAAAAAACCTATTTCTCCACCTATCAACTCGACACAATCTTACAAGCACCCATCCCCTATTCCTTAACAACACTCAGCTGTCACCTTCTTCAGCACTAAACATCCTCGGTCTATCCTTAACCCAAAATCTTAACTGGAAACTTCATATCTTTTCTCTTACTAAATCAGCTTCTTCGAGGTTGAGCGTTCTGTATCGTCTCCCACAGTTCTTCTCCCCCGCACAGTTGTCTTGTCCGCCTTCGTATGGAGTATGCATCTCACGTGTGGGGGGGCTCCACTTGCACAGTTCTCCTGGACAGAGTAGAGTCTAAGGCTCTGATAGTCTTCTGCCTCTTAAATTCTGCCGCCATGTTGCCTCTCTTTCTATCTTCTTTCGATATTTTCACGCTGACTGCTCTTCTGAACTTGCTAACTGCATGCCTCACCCCCTCCTATGGCCCCGCTGCACACGACTTTCTACTCTAGCTCATCCCTATACTGTCCAAACCCCTTATGCAAGAGTTAACCAGCATCTTCACTCTTTCATCCCTTACACTGGTAACCTCTGGATCAGACTTCCTTCGTCTGCGTTTCCTCCTACCTATGACTTGACCTCTTTCAAGACGAGTGTATCAAAACACCTCTCCACCCGAAATTGACCTCTCTTTTGGCCACTCTTTATTTTTGTCTGTTGTGGGAGCGATGAGTAGCGGGCTTTTTTTCTACACCCTTTTTGTTGCCCTTAAGCCGTCTCCTTTGTTGAAAAAAAAATAGTGAGTCAGTCGATGATGGCAAAAAAAAGTTGAAGATCAGAAGTTGAGGAAAGGTCACAAAGTATTTTCTATGAATTAAACTTGAGTAAAATGTCACGTAACTGAATTGCTTGGGCTGTAAAAGAAAGATTAGAGGAGGAGAAAGATTGGAGGAGTTAAGGAGAAAAAAAAAAACCCTCAGAATTCACGTCAAGGCTGATCAAAAATTTATACTACCAAAGAAGAGGGACTTTCATCTACGAGCGAGGAGAGGGAAGAACAAAATGGGTTCTGAATATCTCCTTATGGCAAAATGCGACCAAAATTGAGTTGAGAAAAGCTCATGAAATATTCCGAACCACTGAGAAAAAGGACGTAAAGTTATGGAAGGGCAAGGTTAAGCGTGAGGAAGGACGAGATGAGTCTTAAAATTACTGTCAGATAAATCGTTCCCGCCACGAAAGAGTATGCAAAGTAAGGGAGGGAAGGAGGAAAATTAAGGATGAGAATGGGTCGGTGTAGGGAGCGGCGAAAGAGAGTGAGTGAGGGTGGTAATATTATGTGGAATAATTTGTCACTGGTTTATGAAGGGTTGGGGCAGGAAGGGGAAAATAAAGTGAAACAAATGACCAGCCAAGAAAGCGTTAAAATTGGCTGGGGCGGGTTAACGTTTAGGTTGTGGGTGAGGCGGAGGAGGGTTCAGGGAATGAGGCGGAGGAGAGATGGTGATGAGGGAGGGAGGGGGAGTGTGCGTGTGCTCTGGGAAGGTGAAACTGTAAAGGAAGGAACCGAGATTGATGCTGTAAACAACGGGCTGATATCACATCCTCTTCTGGGAAAGATGGAAAATGTGAAAAAAATATATCTGTACAGCACACTTATGCGGAGCAGCTACACGTGTCTGCTGCGACGTTATTAGTCTTTACCCTTTACGTTGTGCAATTGTATGAGTCGTAAATTTGTTAGTATGGAAATATGAATGGAAGGAAGCTGATACACGTTTCACTCGCTGATGTTAATGCCATGCAGACGCTGTAAATGCCGATAAATATTAAACAGAAGAAGCAGTTAACGAATACAAATGTCGTATTACATTGCCTGAGTTAAACAAATTACACGTGCCTGTCCCCATAGAGGAGAAAGACAAGGATGGCGACAGAGATAAATGATAGCGATTAAATGTGAAATAAGCGGCAGTTAATCTATTGCAATAGAAATAACTGCTTTAATAGTGAGATTAATATTCAGTTCCATAACCCTAATGACATTATGAAGTAGGGATAAATGAGATAGAATACCTTGACCCATTTTGAAGGCGAGTGGAACTTACAAGAGACAAAGGAAAATGGAAAACCGTAAATATAATGAAAACAGAAAGGTTGAACGGGTTGAGTTATTTGTTGATTCATTTATCTTTAAAGTTGTATGGTTATCAGATTCATTACTCATCTGGTTACCCTAATCCCTCATCTCCCTTGATCGGCAGACTATCAACGACACGCCTCGAGGATTGTGGTGACGAACAGGAGGGAAAACACCTGCCTCTCCGCCTTGCCCTGGAGAGGGAGCTCAAGGCGGCTCTGGTAAGTGGATCAGTGAGGCTGGCTCGCGGCGGAGCTTCGGAGTGATCGAGACAACAAAGACGGAAGAAGAAAGAGCGGAGGAGACAGCAAGCTACTCAAGACACGGGTTGACGGCACCATAAAGCGTCACAGGTCAGGAGGAAGAAGAAAAAGACGAAAGAGAAGAAGAGAAGGAAGAAGAGGTAACGGAGACAATAAGCCACACAAAAGATAAACTGACGAAGCAACACGAAGCCTCACGTGTCAGAAGGAAGAGAGCAAGAAGAAAAAGATAATGGTGAAAAAGGAAGGTGAGTGACATTATAATAGTGTTGGCCAATATTGTTTCCGTCGCTTACAGACTTAGGTTTTGGTACGTCTTTTTTGTCATTCACGGCGGACCAGAGCTGTGAAGTTGTCATTATAGAAGTCATGGTATAGATCTGATAGTAAAAATATACGTAAATAACACCGCTGGCACCCATGTTACACTGGCCCCGTTGGCAGACGTACGATTATTTCAGGATACCGTTTACCTTTTACTGTTGATGAGGTTTCAGGCCCCGCTCCACTGTCAGCGCAGGGCTCCGCAGGGCCGTCAGCAATAATGATGTTTGCCTCAATAGTAATCCTCGATATGTACTTATTCACAACGTCGTAGTGAGTGAGTGAATCTTAATATTATTGCTTCCATGGATAGCCTACTGATGTCCTTTTAATAAAAATAGCATCATTATAGTCACTTGGCCATGTTTTGGTTCGTGCTAATCACAATATCTTTCCTTTTATAGTATCACAAATATTCAGTTTCATATTCATTTATCTAATATTTTCTTTATATTATCACAATTCAATGTCCAACGATTATTTCCAACTCACTGAACATTTATCAAACACAATTTATCTTCGAGTCTCGAACACCAATTAATAGCCATGATCGGTTATGTTACGAATTCTCTCAATTTCATTTTGAAGAACTACACAACACTGGTCATTCGCTGAGTGGTTGATTTCAGGCTTCTTGTACCTCACACAATTTATGTATTTCCTCCCAGCTATGGGGCAATCTCTTGATTTATGATCACCAGCGCACTTGTAATATTTTGGGGCTTCTCCATTGTTCTTGGCAGTGCAGTTGGCCTCAAGATGGCCGTATCTTTGACAATGGTAACCTATGATTGTATGGTATCTATCTCTTACAGTGTACACCCCCCATTCTAGTTTTATCTTGTCATGATGTTTATGAATCAACTCTAACAATTGATCACATTTCAAAATATAGTGCATTGTGCCACCAGCAGCAGGCTTGCTAAAAATCTTATCAATTTTCCCTTCAACTTCAGGAGTCGGATGTGTGAACTCATTCCTGTTTAACAGTGTCTCTGTTATCTTATCCCCGGTCTCCTCCTTATGCACATTGCAGATCATGATCTTTGGCCTTAGTTTTCCCACACTTTTTGTGCTAACTTGCTCTACATTTTCCAATTTTTGAGCTGCTTCATTCCAATTGTGTTCTCATCATTAAAGTTCAAAACAATGTTACCTCCATTCGTGAACCTTGAATCAGTAATCTGAATGCCTTGTAATGCTTGGGAAACCTCGTTTTCATCTCAGTAGCCTTTTTGTCTTGATCAGAGGCCTTCACGACAAGGAGATTATTCTTCCTCTTGCGTCTGGCTACATCAGCAAAACTGGGGCGACCCGACTCTGCCTGCTCATCACAAATCACGCCTGCCACCTCACTGAACTCCTTGACACTGGACATCTGAGATTCAACCTCATCTTTAACCACAGATATTTCTTTAAATAATTCAATTTTTCAACAATATTGGTTGCGAGAGACGCTTTATGAAGACATGGAGTGCAAATCCAGTTTATTTTAGATATATTTTCCTGCTTGACTCCAGTTAAATTAGCACACTTCACATGACTTAAATTAGCACACTTCACATGACACCACCCTGGACACAAACAGCATACAATCCACTTCTCACCTGTAAAATCTTCACAGACACAAAAGTAATCTCTCAGACTCCTGGTTCTGCCCGCCATTGTCGACTCAGCATTTCCAAGGAGCTCACACCGACACGTCCTCACCCAACTCCTCTCACTCATTCAGCGAAAATAAGTGTTGTTACTGATTTGCTGCTCAGTTTTATGATTTTCTCTGACATATATGCATTGTAACACTTTTAAGTACAAAATTCTTTAAATCTTAGGGAGGAAAAGCTCATTCACCTTAAATAATTTCCATCTTTTTTTTTATATTATAATAAATATAGATGAGATCACCCTAATATTGAGTAAGAAAACGTTGGAGGATAAGTTAAAATGCTGCAAAAATTAATGTAAGAAAAAAGACCATTGATAATACCTGTTTATGCAAAATCCTCTCTATATAATTCAAATAACGCTAATAATGCCATCTTACTGATAAGTGAAGAAAAAAGAGTGTCGTTTCCCATTTTCTTTCTCAGTCGTCACCACAGAAAACGTTTTGTATTTGTCAGTTTGAATTTCAGTGCCGTGTTTCAAGTGTAATCGTGAGGACCGCGCGCCGTCCCTCGTGTGTCGCTGATCTCTTAAGTTTCAGCGATATTGGGGTAAGCAGTGTTGGCTCAGGTAATGAAGTGAGCGTTAGGGAGGCAGGGAATAGGAGGAGGTGTGGGGGAGAGGCGAGGAGGGCTGGGAAGAACCAAGTCAG
>NC_066525.1:18098931-18136431 GCF_024679095.1 Eriocheir sinensis | reverse complement strand
ACTCACAGCATGGGTTCACTAAAGGTAGGTCTTGCTTTACTAATCTGTTGTCCTTCTACACTAAAGTAATCGAGGCGGTCGACAGAGATGAAAGCTATGACATACTATAATCTAGATTTCAGTAAAGGGCTAGACAAAGTCCCTCATCACCGGCTATTAGTAAAATTGCAGGCTCACGGCGTAGATGGGAAAGTCTTGAACTGGATCAGGGCGTGGCTTTGTGGTAGAAAGCAGAGAGTGCAAATCAATGGTAAAAAATCTGAATGGGGCAGTGTTACGAGGAGTCCCACAGGGGTCGGTGCTGGGTCCGCTGCTTTTTATCATTTACATCAATGACTTAGACACAGGAATTAGTAGTGATGTCAGTAAGTTCGCAGATGATACCTAGATCGGTAGAGTAATCCAATCAGACCAGGACGCTATCGTTCTCCAGGATGAGCTTGACATACTATATGATTGGGCGGGGAAGTGGCAGATGGAAATCAATGTCGGAAAGTGTAGTATTCTGAGTGTAGGTAGGAATAACCCCTCACATAATTACTCCTTGAATGACACTCCTCTAAGTAGGTCTGGGTGTGAGAGGGACTTAGGAGTCTTAGTGAGCACTGACCTTCGTCCAAGGGCCCAATGCATTCAGGCTAAGAATCGTGCAAACAGGGTACTGTTTCATCTCGAGGAGCGTAAGCAACAGGAGCGATGAGGTCATCCTCAAACTTTACTTAGCTTTAGTTAGACTTCACCTTGATTACGGGGTCCAATTCTGGTCACCCTACTATAGAATGGTTATCAAAATGTTGGAATCTGTGCAGAGAAGGGTGACAAAAATTATTCAAGGTATGAGAAACTTGCCTTATGAGGATAGACTTAAGCATTTAAATCTACACTCTCTAGTAAGGCAAAGGTTGCGAGGAAACCTTATCGAAGTCTATAAATGGATGAAGGGCTTTAATAAAGGGGATGTCAATAGGGTTTTGGTTGTAAAAGAGCCAGGTAGGACACGTAATAATGGTTTTAAGTTAGACAAATTCAGATTCAGCAAAGACATAGGCAAGAATTGGCTCGCCAATAGAATGGTGGATGTTGTCAGTCATGTTGTGGGTGCCAATACCATAGATACATTCAAGAAGAGGTTGGATAAATTCATGGATAATGAAGTAAGGTGGGGTTAGGATTTCAGGAGTTGCCTTGTATAGGTCAACCGGCCTCTTGCAGACTCCTTACATCCTTATGTTCATATGTTCTTAAGGCTTATGGACCTGATGGAGTGCCTCCTATTGTCCTTAAAAACAGTCTTTCCGTGCTGACACCCTGTCTGGTCAAACGCTTTCGCCTCTGCCTATCAACATCCACTTTTCCTTCCTGCTGGAAGTATGCCTTCATACAGCCTGTGCTTAAGAAGGATGACCGTTCAAATCCTTTAAACTACCGCCCTATAGCTTTACTTTCCTGTATATCTAAAGCTTTTGAATCAATCCTTAACCGGAAGACTCAAAAGCACCTTTCCACTTCTGACCTTCTATATGATGGCCAGTATGGGTTCCGCAAGGGGCGTTCTACTGGCGATCTTCTTGCTCTCTTAACTAATTCTTGGTCATCCTCTCTTAGGCGTTTCGGTGAAGCTTTCTCAGTTGCGCTAGACATATCAAAAGCCTTTGAAGGGTCTGGCACAAATCTTTGCTTTCTAAAACTACCCTCCTTCGGTTTCTATCCTTCTCTCTGTTACTTTCTCCATTTCCTCTCTGACCGATCTATCACTGCTGTAGTAGACGGTCATTGTTCTTCCCCTGAACCTATCAACAGTGGTGTTCCACAGGGCTCTGTTCTATCACCCACTCTCTTTCTGTTGTTCATTGATGATCTCCTTTCCAAAATGAACTGTCCTATCCATTCTTACGCCGACGACTCTACTCTGCATTTCTCAACTTCTTGTGATAAAAGGCAAACTGAACAGGAACTAGACGATTCCAGTCTTGGGGCTGCAGAACGTTTAACCTCAGACTTCACTATCATTTCCGATTGTGGCAAGAACAACCTGGTGTCTTTCAACGCCTCAAAAAGTTAATTTCTTCACCTATCAACTCGACTCAATCTTCTAAACACCTATCCTCTATTCTTCGACAACACTCAGCTGTCACCTTCTACACTAAACATCCTACGTCTATCCTTAACTCAAAATCTCAACTGGAAACTCCATATCTCCTCTCTCACTAAATCAGCTTCCTCGAGGTTGGGCGTTCTGTATCGTCTCCACCAGTTTTTCTCCCCCGCACAGATCCTGTCCATATACAGGGGCCTTGTCCACCCTCGTATGGAGTAGGCATCACATGTGTGGGGAGGCTCAACTCACAAAGCTCTCTTGAACAAAATAGAGTCAAAGGCTCTTCGTCTCATCAACTCCCCTCCTCATACTGATAGTCTTCTACCTCTTACACTCCGCCGCCATGTTGCCTCTCTTTCTATCTTCTATCGATATATTCATGCTGACTGTTCTCCTGAACTTGCTAACTGCATGCCTCCCCCCCTCCCTCGGCCCCGCTGCACACGACTTTCTACTCAAGCTCATCCTTATACTGTCCAATCCCCTTATGCAAGAGTTAACCAGCATCTTCACACTTTCATCCCTTACACTGGTAAACTCTGGAACAGCCTTCCTTCGTCTGTATTTCCTCCTGCCTATGACTTGACCTCCTTCAAGAAGAGTGTATCAAGACACCTCTCCACCCGAAATTGACCTCTCTTTTGGCTACTCTTTACTTTTGTCTATTTTGGGAGCGGTGAGTAGCGGGCTTTTTTTTTGCACTTTTTATTGCCCTTGAGCCGTCTCCTTTGTTGTAAAAAAAAATAAAGATGAGAAGGACAGGTGAGGACAGTGGTCAATTATTACTACCTGGGAAAGTACACTCGGAGCCAGGTATCAGTGTTAAGGGATTCAGATGACAAATAAACGCAAGAATCTCTGGTCAAAGGTCAGAGTGAAAGCTAATGTTAGGGTTTAGGAGTCGAAAGTTCGTTAAAAATTTAAGAGCTGCTAGACGTGAGAGTTCAAAGGTCACGCATCTAAACAAAGGTAAGGAGATAAAGGTCAGAGGACAAACCATGAAAAGTATATAAGTTAGAGGTGACGGAGCGGAAGGTTCGGTTGGGCTTGAATTAGTAAGGTGAGGTTAAGTTAGGCTTAAGTGAGGTTAGTAGTGGGTTAGACTTAAGGTGAGGTGTGATAGAAGAGGATTATAACTTTACTAATAAGATAGACTGCGAAAGAGTTGGCGGTGGAGGTTGAGAACTGCCTGATGGTTTGAGTGCAGTTATATTCAAAGCACCAGAACCTCTTGGGGCATATTACTGAACTACCTCCAAAGTATTAAAGTACAGCAAATCAATCCTTTCGTTATTGCCAAAGTTAACCTTGCTATATATATTTTATGGCTAGTGAGACATGCCAAAAGATAAACCAAAGGAAAATCAATAACTAAATGAATAGATATACCGTAGCTTTTACGCAGTTTCCCCATAAGTATTTGACAAAAAGAATGAGGTAGTGTAGTCCCAAAGGTGCCTTGATTGACGTGTATCCTCGCAGCGCCCGTAGCAAGGCCGTCCCGCGAGCCCCTGTGATAGGAAGCGTGGCCCAAATATTGACTAACCAGAGACACCGAGGCGGGGAGCATTACTACAGCGGATCATTGGAGCAGGCCGGGGCATCCATCTTATTTTTCTCTCTCTCTCTCTCTCTCTCTCTCTCTCTCTCTCTCTCTCTCTCTCTCTCTCTCTCTCTCTCTCTCTCTCTCTCTCTCTCTCTCTCTCTCTCTCTCTCTCTCTCTCTCTCTCTCTCTCTCTCTCTCTCTCTCTCTCTCTCTCTCTCGTTTATTTAAAGTAATGATAGTGATATTTCTACTACTACTACTGCCGCTACTACTACTACTACTACTACTTTGACAAATCGAGATCCCGAATAAAAGTATGAAGCACTACGAGCCACCAAACCATTTCGAAACATAAGCGCGCTAGAAAATGAAGCAATGAATTAAGATATATAGTAAACAGAGAGAGAGAGAGAGAGAGAGAGAGAGAGAGAGAGAGAGAGAGAGAGAGAGAGAGAGAGAGAGAGATTTACATAGATTTACATAGAAAATCAGACCACACAGACCCCATGGTCCAGACTTGGTGGTCTGTCCTTAAACCTAAGTGATTTTACATTAATCAGAAGACTCCAAAACGTTGCATTTCTACTCTAGTTGATATTAAGTTGAAGGAAGTGACGGTCGAGCCTATTTTTGAAGGAGTCAATCGTGTTACACTGGACCACTGATGGTGGAAGCTTATTCCATTCTCGCACTACAACGTTGGTGAAGAAAAAATTGGTGCAGTCTGAATTTACTTGTCTACATCTGAGTTTTACGCCATTGTTCCTCGTGCGCAAAGTGTCATCGATCATAAACAATGTTGATCTGTCTACATTCGTGAAACCATTAAGTATTTTAAAACATTCGATCAGTTTTCCTCGGAGGCGACGTTTCTCAAGAGAGAACATGTTAAGGGTAGAAAGCCTTACTTCGTAGGATTTGTTGCGCAAGGAAGGGATCATTTTCGTTGCCCGACGCTGAACACCTTCTAATTTAGCAATATCCTTTGCATGGTGGGGGGACCAAAACTGTACCGCATATTCCAAGTGGGGTCTGACTAAACTGTTGTAGAGCGGGAGTATTACATCTTTATTCTCGAATACAAAGTTTCTTTTAATGAAGCCCAACATTCTGTTCGCTTTATTTGCTGCATCGATGCATTGCTGTGAGAATTTGAGGTTTGACGCGATTTTGACCCCCAAGTCTTTGACGCATTGAACGCTTTTGAGTTTAACGCCGCGCATTTCGTATTCGAACTTCTTCTTCCTCGTTCCAACTTGAAGGACCTGGCACTTGTCTACGTCAAAGGGCATCTCCCATCTATCCGACCAAGCTGAAATTTTGTGCAAATCCTCTTGGAGGCTTTGCCTGTCTTCGTCAGTGAGAACCGAGTTACCAATCTTTGTGTCGTCTGCAAATTTACTAATGCGGTTATTGAGTCCAACATCCACGTCGTTGATGTAAATAATGAAGAGCACTGGGCCAAGGACCGAGCCCTGAGGGACGCCACTAGTGACAGGCGCCCACTCTGAGTTAAATCCGTCAATCACTACTCTTTGTTGTCTGTTGCTCAACCAATTCGCGATCCATTGGTTTACTTGACCGTCAATACCTATTTGCTTTAATTTGTAAAGTAATTTATGATGCGGGACTTTATCAAACGCTTTCTGGAAATCAAGATAGACTATTTTATTAGTGTTAATTCGCTTCTCGCACAAGGGGACGAATGTGTTCTGCTGAGTGAGTAAGTGATTTTTAAGGCTTAGCCAGGCTTCCTCTACGTTGTCGTCATCTGATAGTTGTATTTCTGTTAGTTTTTGTCGGATTTCTACGAAGTTAGCTCTTTTGAAATTGGGCACCTTTACTTTATTTTCAGTCACTGATGATTGAGCTTTAATATCGACGCGCACTAATTTATGATCGCAAGAACCGAGGTGTTCTCCTACCGTGACACTACTGACTAGGTTATCTTGGGTCGTTATAACAAGGTCGAGTATATTATTTTGACGAGTTGGCTCAGAAACCATTTGGCTTAGATAATTTTCTTCTAGAAATTCGATCATTCTATGTGACTCGCCTTCTGAACCTGACAGTGTCGCCCAGTCGATATGGGGGAGGTTTAAGTCTCCTAATATCAGTGAGTCGCTGTTATTAAGTGACTGCCTTAAGACGCTGTACATTTCAAGGTCGTCATCGAGTGATTGCCCGGGAGGTCTGTAGGTGACAGATATATTTAAATTGACTTTTGCAATGTTTACTCGCACGCACAAATGTTCAACGTTACTGTTTCCCGGTGTTTTGTCAGTGGGTTGCAAATAGCTTTTGACATAAAGGGCGACGAGAGAGAGAGAGAGAGAGAGAGAGAGAGAGAGAGAGAGAGAGAGAGAGAGAGAGAGAGAGAGAGAGAGAGAGAGAGAGAGAGAGAGAGAGAGAGAGAGAGAGAGAGAGAGAGAGAGAGAGAGAGAGAGAGAGAGAGAGAGAGAGAGAGAGAGAGAGAGAGAGAGAGAGAGAGAGAGAGAGAGAGAGAGAGAGAGAGAGAGAGAGAGACTGACTGACTGACTGACTGACTGACTAACGTAATTTGATTGAGGGCTCGAGTAGAGAGAGTCGGAAGGGAGGATCGCTCGGTCGGTGGGATGTCGATGAGCAAAAGAGTTGGCGGGGGAGGTCGAGAACTGACTGATAGTTTTAAGTGCAATTATATACAAAGCACCGAAACATCTTAGATCATATTACTGCACTTCCCCTATTAAAAGGTAAAAGAATAAAGCGCTCACAAGGCAAGAGATAAGACTAATATAGAGCATAAGGGAGGAGGGTCTGTCTGGCTATATTCCTTAAAATAATAATAATAACAATTGCAATAATGTTAATTTTGGAAAGGGTAATCAAGGTTGGAATTGTTTAGGCATCACCTCGGGAGTCTTAACATCACACCAGACGTTGATTGGGCGGGCTGCCTTAAGAGAAAAATAGCCCAGCCTAAAAATAATATGGACACATTAATAACGGCCGCCTGTGTCTGTGACTCGCGCCAATTATCTAAGTGAGAGGAATTTGTATGCAAAAGAACATCGGGTATTTGAAAACGATAAATAACTGTAACTGGCGCCGTAATAGTCGAATGTAATGGGATTGCCAGGCTGCGAGTTTGAGGGGGTGGGGGGAATGAGGGAGGGTGGGGCAGGGGGAGGGGGAGGGGGAGGGGAGGGGGACGTAATACCTCTGTTGCTGTTGATCGTGCTCTGTGTGTGTGTGCGTGCGTGTGTGTGTGTGTGTGTGTGTGTGTGTGTGTGTGTGTGTGTGTGTGTGTGTGTGTGTGTACCTTGATGTATTAAACTATTTCTATTTACTTCGTATGTACCTAGTTCTATCTACCTTGTATTTACCTAGTTACATTACGTTGGGGCATTAGAATAACAAAAATGGCGAGTATTGACGACGCAGGAAGGTGATGCTTTGTTTGTGGGGATGGTGACAAGTAAGAAAGCTGAGGCCAGAACGGGAGGGAGCTTGAAGGAGACAGATGGTGACCGCCGAGCCTTGACCGCCACCTCAAGACAACATCGATTCTCCCGGGTGTGGCCATTGCTGTCTTGCTTCGTTCATCACCTACCTACACACACACACAGACACACACACACACACACACTCTCTCTCTCTCTTTTTCTACACTCAAGGGAAGGAAAGTTAACGCCGTTCATGTCACTGAGGAAGATTCTATAAGCGTGTGCTTTGAAAATAATTCGTGGTAGTCTTCCAGCGAAATCAATAGAGCCCAGCATCGAGCGGTAGGAGGAGTAAGGGGCGAGGTGTGTGTGTGTGTGTGTGTGTGTGTGTGTGTGTGTGTGTGTGTGTGTGTGTGTGTACAGCCTCAAGGTGATCTGAACCGTCTTCATTAATTCCCCTTACCTCATCCCCTCTCTCTCTCTCTCTCTCTCTCTCTCTCTCTCTCTCTCTCTCTCTCTCTCTCTCTCTCTCTCCACAAGCATCACTACAACCCTTTACTTTTATTTCCTCACTATTTTTATACCCTTGTCTCGCTCCTCCCCGCATCCTTCCTCCTCCCCTCTCCCCTAACCCTCCCTTCCCCCCCTCGTCCTCTTCTTCCCCTGGGGCAGCACATCGCACCCACAAAGCAAGGCATTTTTAAGACACACTTTTTCCCCACAATTCAACGCCAAATAGCCGATGAAACCAAGCCGTATGGAGCGAGACACCCTTCTGCGACGACCTCTGACATTTGGAGCCGATTGAGGCGGGGTGTGGTGAAGTGCTGGGAGGGAGGGAGGATGGAAAGGGGGGACGGTGGTAGTTGTGGTAGTAATGGAAGTTATGTGTGGTGGTAGAGGAGGTAGAGGGAGTCGTGGTGATGATGGTGGTGGTGGTGGAAATGGTGGTGAAGGAAGTAACGGTGGTGATGGTGACTGCGGTGGTGGGGAGTGGTGGAAGATGTGACGGGGTTGGCATTTGTGGAGGTGGTGGGGGGGGGTGGAGGATGGATACATAGGATACATAGGAAGAACAGACACCAGAAGACCTATCGGTCTATGACTAGGGTGTCTGTTTACTACCGCTACTACTAGTAATCTACGTGTGGTAGGACAGGACAGAATAGATGAAGGCTCCTCCCCACCCACCTCTCCCTCCGGCAACTTGCCGGCAGGAAATAGTTAGAAGAAAACACCATGTACCTTTAAGGAAGAGCCATGGAAATTTTACAGTAAAGAGAGAAATAGGAGGATATAACTACCCTTAACTTACACTACTGGTAGCCTAAGCTGTGGGGGAAAATGACTTCATTACATGAGAACATAAGAACACAGAAACACAAGGAGACTGGAAGAGGCCGAGCGGCCTACACAGGGCAGCCTCAGGATCCCCCCTAATACTCACGACGGGTGAGGTGTAGTTTCAGGGGCACAGGTGGAGGATAGATCCTCGTTTTACCGGCGGTACTAGGCACGGCACCAATAACCTGTCACCTTACTGCACCCACACCTCACTCCCCCTGTCATGCGGACATTAACTGTTGCTTTGCTCTATTATTAACTTACGCTACTTGCAATCTAGGTTGTGGGGGAGAATAATATGGATTTAGGTTGACGTCTTGCTGCAATCTGTCTGAAAACATGAAGAATATATCCCTGAAGTACTTATCAATGAAGAGCGCTAACACGGTGGGAGTCTATTCCAGTGATCGACGACTCTTTTATTGAAAAAAACTTTTGCGCACCAATGTGTTACATCGATTTCCCTTTAACTTCATACCGTTGCTGCGTGTTATTGTGTTGGTAGACTATCTGGTTTAATGTTGTCGAATCCATTAAGGATTTTGAACACTTCAATTAAGTCCCTCTTATCCTTCGCTTTTTAGGAAACATATATAAACGCTTTAAACGCTAGTCATATGGCAAGTTTCCGCTGGAATTTGTTTGGCTGCTCGATAGTTCGGTGACCGTATTCTAGCTTCATAAGTTCGGGTGATTTATAATCAAAGTTTCTTGATATTAATACTAACATCATATTGGCTTTTTTACTCGCTGCAGAACGTTGATCACTCATTATAAGAGTGTTACTGATAATGACACCAAGATCTTTTCCTTGTTTTACTTCGCTAAGCTCATGTCCTTGAATCTGATATTTGAAGTTAGGATTTTTTTCACCTATGTGCATTACTTTACATTTATCTACGTTAAAACTCATTTGCCATTTTTCGCTCCAGTCGGCAAGTCTTTTTAAGTCTGATTGAATGTTCTCGCAACTTTGACTGTTCATTACCGTAACTCCTAATTTGGTGTCGTCGGCGAATTTGGCTACTTTTGATAGGATATCAGTTTCTAAATCGTTCACGTAAATTATGAATAGTGTTGGCCCCAGGACCGAGCCTTGGGGCACGCCTCTGGTGACGGGTTGCCAATTCGATGCTTCACCATTAAGAACTACACGTTGTTCTCTGTTGGTGAGCCAGTCATGAATGGCGGGGTTTGCATTTGTGGAGGTGGTGGGGGTGGTGGAGGATGTGACGGGGTTGGCATTTATGGAGGTGGTGGTGATGGTGCTGCTATAGGTAAGTGGAGGTGCCGTGGCGTCGTCGGCGGTGTGTTTAAAGATCAGTTAAGGACATAAAGCCTCTAAAGTGACGTGTGGCGATGGCAAACACGTGGCGGAAGAAGGAAGACGAGGGCTGATGATGATGGGCGCGGGACTGACATCACCGTAACAATCGCATTTTTTATCGTGTTTTTACCGAATACAACGAAGACGAAGGCCGTATTACTAAACATTTCGGCGCCTCATCATACATATTTGACTTGCCTTTCGTAGGGGTTTTGGGCATTTCCAGCTGTAGTTTAAGGACCCTGGCGGTAGTTTAAGGACCCTGGTAGTAGTTTAAGAACCCTGGTAGTAGTTTAAGGACCCTAGTAGTAGTTTAAGGACCCTGGTAGTAGTTCCGGTAGTAGTTTAAGGACCCTGGTAGTAGTTTAAGGACCCTGGTAGTAGTTTAAGGACCCTGGTAGTAGTTTAAAGACCCTGGTAGTAGTTTAAGGACCCTGGTAGTAGTTTAAGGACCCTGGTAGTAGTTTAAGGACCCTGGTAGTAGTTTAAGGACCTTGGTAATAGTTTAAGGACCCTGGTAGTAGTTTGACACATCTTTTGTACCATGGACTTACAAAAACACTCATTAGAACCCAACTGATCTCCGTTTCGCCTTTGGAAATAGTTTATGTAAGAGGAAGAAACGTCTGAGGACACCAACTCATACCCTTTAACATTCCTGCACCCAGGCACTCATATTTGACTAGGCCTTCGTAGGAGTTTTGGGGATTTCCAAGGGTATAAAGTTTAAGAACAACCGCCAGTCTGCCTCACAGGCTGACCCCCAACCTGCCTCACAGGCTAACCCCCAGCCTGCTTCACAGGCTAACTCCCAGCCTGCCTCACAGGACAACTTCCAGCCTGCCCCACTTAACGCTTTTCTTCCTGCTTCACAGGATGTCGGGTTCCAACCTGTAAGGAATGGAGCCAAACCGAAGCAGGCAACCAAGGATTTACTGACCCCCAGGTTCCAGGTGCTGGCAGACACCATGGAGGATGAGTTTGAGACTCGCCTAGTTGGGGACTCCATGGTGCGTGGCCAGCTGGTTGAGTTCTGTGTTCGTTCATCAAACGGCCGCAGAAAACGTTACTGCTATCCAGGTGCCAGACTAAACGACATCACCGCAGCGTGCGATGATGTCACGAGAAATGCCGACCGAAACACCCTCTTTTTCATTCACGCGGGGACAAATGACGTAAAGACAACCCGTTCTGAGGAACTGCTTGAGAAATACCACCGCATGATCAAACAGTATAAACGTAAAACGGATGCCAGTAACATCATAATCTCAGGAATCCTCCCGAGGGTCGGTACCGAATCTAGCTTTTACAGTAAGGCCATCAGCACAAACAGCAGACTTCAGTCCCTTTGCTCACAAGAAAACGTACAGTGATTCAGACTTTCGCAGCTACACGGTCTTCATTTAAATCTCGTAAAATAGTCAACGACAGTTGATCTAGTTAACACAATCACATTCAGCATCAATATGAAAGATCAATTCTAAATAATTCTGACTGGACTGAAATCTCGGCGGAAACAGATATTGATAAATCTTGGGGGGCCTTCACCACAATATTGAACAATGCCATAAGCATATGCGTACCCTATCGTAACAGACGTTCAGCTTTTAAGAAGAAACCCAAATGGTGGAATAACGAAATTCAAAATAGCCTATCTCTTAAAAACGCTTATACAGTAGATACATATCAACTCAGAGTGAGGCTGACAAACTAGAGTTGGACAGAATTCGCCGCGAAACCAAGAAATTAATAAAATAAAGCAAGAACAATCTTGAAGAATATATAGCGGAAACGAGTAAATCTAATCCAAAAGAATTTTTTAGCTATGTAAATTATAAAAAGTCACTCACTTGTGGTATCGGACCGCTTGCTAATGATAATGGTAACCACACGAACGATGAAAATGAAATGGCTACAATCCTAAATAGCTTTTTTGCATCCGTATTTACCGACGAAGATTGTTTATCACCTCAACCGCCGGAGGTTAGAAGGACCGAAAAGATGTTAAGTGGTGTGCTCATCGTAGAAAGTGACATTTTACGCACAATTGAAAAGATTAAAGTAAGCAAAGCTCCTGGTCCAGACAAAATTACCCCAAGGGTCTTAAAAGAAATTAAACATCAAATTTGTAAACCGCTCTCCATCATATTTAATAAATCTTTAACAGCTGGAAAAGTTCCGTCTGATTGGAAACTAGCAAATGTCACACCAATTTTCAAAAAGGGGGACAACTCTCATCCAGGAAACTATCGACCAATTAGCCTGACATCGATTGTTTGTAAGTTAATGGAGACTATCAATCGCGACAATATGGAGAGAGAGAGAGAGAGAGAGAGAGAGAGAGAGAGAGAGAGAGAGAGAGAGAGAGAGAGAGAGAGAGAGAGAGAGAGAGAGAGAGAGAGAGAGAGAGAGAGAGAGAGAGAGAGAGAGAGAGAGAGAGAGAGAATGAGCGAAGGAGGGAGAAGTTAAGTTAAACATTATAAAAAAAAGATAATATAAGTAAGGTTGACAAAAATAATACTCGAATTTGCATCTCCCGTCAGTAATGTGGTTAGTATAAAACGATAACGATAATTAGCATAATTATTAGCAGCATATAAAATGATTGTTGTACGTTAACTGCATTACCGGCGGGCGCGAAGAAAAATCATACATTATTTGGGTTAACATAATATACTTTCTGTGTTTTTTGGGCTCACTCTCCTATTGCCCACCTACTTGCATGATTAGTCTTTTTTTTTCTTCTTATTCGGAGACGCGCATTGCTAAGCGATTATATTTTTACAGAATAATAAGCAAGTGTGGCAAAAAAAGGCAGGCAGGCAGATAGGGAAGGTAGGAAGGCGAAAACCAGGTTGCTGTAAAATAAGGGAGGGAAATTACAAATAAACAGACCTAAACACAGACATAGACACATATAGCGATGGGCATAAAGGCATTGGAACAGACACGAAGGCAAACTCTGTACAGATAATCGGGTAGGAAGGAGGAACGTAGACAAGCAAAGGAAATACAGCCAAAGAAGAAGATTCACTGTACATATAAGTCGTAAAAAGAAGGGAAAATGATAGGCTAAAGGTTACTAGGCATTTACAGACACGGTGTACATTAGACAGACAAGGAACAAGGTACGTAGACAGATAATCGGGTGGGAAGAATGAACGTAGACAAGCAAAGGAAATACAGCCAAAGAAGAAGACTCACTGTACTTATAAGTCGTAAAAAGAAGGGAAAAAGATAGACTAAAGGCTGTTAGGCAATTACAGACAGAGTGTACATTCAATTAGACGGACAAGTAAGAACGTAGACAATCTGACCATACGTACGAGAACGAAAACACTCAGCAAGTTAGTTGAATAAAAAGGGGGAAAGGTAGGCCACACAGGCGGGTAGGCAGGTAGAAAACACGGTAAGCAGGTTAACAGTGTGGGGAAGGAGAGAGGCAGGACTAGCAGGCAGGGGGAGATAGAGTGTGTACCTAGTTTAAAATTAATATAGGGAAGCAAGGGGAGCAAAAGGTAGGAAGCACCGTTGCCAGATTATCGTACTCAGAGCCTCGTATTTACCTGTTTCTGAGTCATAGCTATTGCCAAAAAACACCAATTATTAACCATTTCAGCGATAACGATACATGAAGGCAGCTATTGGAGTCAAGGAGGCAGTATTTTGGGTAGGAAATCGGCAAGCATAGGAGGCTAAGTACGACAATCTGGCAACGCTGGTAGGAAGTTGCAGGAGACGCTGGGCAGGGAGGGTGATGGCTAGACATGGCAGGAGGTCGAACCCACTGATTAGGTGTAGGGAGAAGTGACGAAGGGGAGGAGGTAGACATAAAAGGTTGAGATTGGGAGAGGAATGATGTAGAAGGAAGCAGAAGGGAATGGAACTGTGCATGTGAAAGAGGTGGAGGTAGAAGGAAGAAGATAGGCAATGAAAACCACGAATAGGGTGCATAGAAGAGGGAGATAAAGTAGGATGAGAAGAAAGGGCAGGAGGAGTATAAGGAGTATAAGGGTATGTAACGCTAAGGGTAAGGCGGAAAGAACGAAGGAAGGAAAACTAAGAGGCAGGAGGTAACACGGCTTGAGAAATGAAGGTGTGAAGACGCGTGGTAAGGCGGAGGCCGAGGCACACGATGTAATACACGTTGAGGGAAGAAAACGAGAAGAGTAAACAAGAGGTGCTGTTACTGGTCCATCCCCTACGTCCCTCCCTCCGTCGGTCCGTCCGTTTCTCAGCGCTTCCCTCCCCCCTAAAAAAAGTCAAGAGGAAAGCTAAACTGAGTCCGTCGTTATGTTTGCAGTAATCTATAGTGAGAGGGTGCGATGAAAGGAGGAACGGAGCCTTGGGAAACCAGGAGTGCATTGTGACGAAGAATGGATAAGAAGAGGGAACGGTTGGAGCGGGAAGGGAGGCGAGAAGACTGACTGTAGGAGGAGGAGGAGCAGGAGGAAAAAGGAGAAAAAAGTGGAAGGAGAAAGACTGCATAAAAAAGGATACGTTTGAGAGAGAGAGAGAGAGAGAGAGAGAGAGAGAGAGAGAGAGAGAGAGAGAGAGAGAGAGAGAGAGAGAGAGAGAGAGAAATAATTAAAAAAAGACGTGTGTGTGTGTGTGTGTGTGTGTGTGTGTGTGTGTGTGTGTGTGTGTGTGCTACGAAGAAGATTGTGACGCTGGAAGGAGATTTCGTGGAATTAACGGCGGGAAGAGAAAAAAAAAAAAATGTAATCTTCCTCGAGCTGAAAAAGTAGTAACAAAAGAAGTGGAGGTGGTAGTATCAGTATTAGTATTAGTATTAGTATTAGTATTAGTATTATTAGTAGTAGCAGTAGTAGTAGCAGTAAAAGTATGGTTAGAGCTATTACCGTAAAAGAAGTTGTTTGCTTCAAGTGTACTCTATCACAAAATATTAACAAGCGAGTGTGGACACGGCAAATTAAGAACATGCCTTTCGGGGTCCAAAGATAAAAAAACAAGAAAGACCAGACGAGACAAGAGGAGAGGGAAAGAGGAGGTGAAAGCAAACAAGGAAAAGAAGAGACGAAGAATTAAGACGAAAAAAAGTATACGAGAATTATGTCATAGAGCAAGGACAGACTATACAGAATGATGAACAGATTACGAAAAAAAAATATGATGAGAAGGATGAGATATAGTTTGGAGGGAGGAGTACCAGCAGGATGAGGGAGAGGACTAGGAGGAGGAGGAGGAAGAGGAGGAGATTTTATAGAGGTATGGAGGAAAAAAGAGGGAAAAAGAAAGAGGTCGTTGAGATGGTCACAGGCGGGAAGTGGGGGACAAAGGGAGGCTGCGAGAAGAAAGGATGGTAGGGAGGAGAGTAATGAGGCTGTGTGGAGGAAGGTGTGGGAGGAAGGGAGATGAAGGAGGTGGGAGATGAAGGAGGTGGGCCGAAGGACTACGAGGAAGGAAGGCTGAGATGTGAAGTGTAAGGCAGTCACTATTTTCTCAAAGTTTCCCTCATCGTGACCCAGTTTCATTTTAACCCGGTAGCAGCGAGGATCATGTTTCTTAATGGTCCCTCCAAGCAAGAAAAATGAGAAAAAATCACCCCTCACACAAACCATTTCATAATATATATCAAAGTATTTGTGATCAGATTATATATCATCTATTTTGGGGGGGTTATTTCATGGCACAAATTTGGCCCGTCGCTGCTACACGGTAAGGCCACAAATTTAGCCCGTCTACACTCCTTTGGACAATACTGAAATCCATTTGCCTTCCGCAGTTTGGTATTCAGTTCCCTGTTTATGGAGAAGTTGTAGCCCAGTCATTAGTCTTTCGTATTCTGGTGTTAGATATTGTCAGAGAGACAGGCTAAGAAACAAGCGTGGATAGGCAAACAAGCTCTTTGGAATACAGACTAAACAACAGACTTACACTTGACAGACAAATGGGTCGAAAGAAACACAGTCCCTCATAGGTAAACAAGCAGATGGAGGAAGGATTCAGGCAGGCTTGTACAGTTAATTAAAGTTTTAGTAAAAAAACAAAAAAAAAAACGCGAGGTAAAAGTAGTAAGGAGGAGGAGGAGGAGGAGAAGGAGGAGGAGGAGGAGGAGGAGGAGGAGGAGGAGGAATATGAAGAGGCTGCGTAAGAAAAGGAGGACAAGAAGAAAGAGTAGAAGAATCATGAGGAGGAGGAGGAGGAGGAGGTGGAGGAGGAGGCGGAGGAGGAGGAGAGGCTTGAGGGTGGACGTGACCCTCGAGGTTGGTTCTCTTCATAACTAGGACTATGTGCTTAACAAGTTCTGGGTCAACAGTGTTCCTCGTCCGCTCTAATTGCCCGGTGTTCCTCCTCTAATTAAAGGTGAGAGAGAGAGAGAGAGAGAGAGAGAGAGAGAGAGAGAGAGAGAGAGAGAGAGAGAGAGAGAGAGAGAGAGAGAGAGAGAGAGAGAGAGAGAGAGAGAGAGAGAGAGAGAGAGAGAGAGAAATTATATACGGTACTATAAACAATTTCACATTTCTCATAATAAAAAATGATTAATCTGTATCCATAACGCGGTATTCTCTTATAGTTTCCTTGTATTTAGTCATTAATATTTCACCTCCATTCCCATCCTTGTAGAAAATACGTAAAATATGACTTTCTCTCGTCCGTCTAATCTAACGAATCAGCTGACGAAGAAAACAACAACGACAATATTTTTTCAGTCTGTGTTCCTCGTCCGCGTCAAGCTTCCTTTCCTCTTGGCTTTGTACCTGTGTTGGCTACTCGGCAGGCGTGGATGGTGGGTGGGCGGTGCAGGGGACGGCGTGTATAGTCCTGGCAAACAGAGCGACAAAGATAACCAGAGAGGCGTGTTGAGTAGAGAGAGAGAGAGGGGAAGGGTACAAAGAAAAAGGGAAGGAAAGAGCCAGAATTGGTGTTGTAGAGAGTGAGGAAATGGTACGAGTGTGCTGAGGAGGAGGAAAAAGGGTGTTTGAAAAGGTTGCGTGGAATAACATCACGTAGCCTTCGAAGAAAATGTAGAGAGTTAGTCTTGTACCGTACTTTGAATCATCCTTCCTTATCCCATCACTAGAAACATTATTATTTGGCAGTTGCTTCCATTTAAGAAGGAATATTGACCATTTTCCTCCTCCTCCTCCTCCTCCTCCTCCTTGTTTTTCTCCATTTCCTTTTCCGTTTCGCCGTCCTTTTCCTTCTCCGTCTCTTCCTTTTTATATCACTTCCTCCTCCTCCTCCTCCTCCTCCTCCTCCTCTTTTTCCAGCCATGTCTAAAGATTTTACAACAACAAAACACACACACACACACACACACACACACACACACACACACACACACACACACCGCGAGGACTTGAGCGTTTCTTTTCAACAACTCGCCTTCAAAGTTGTGTCTGTTATCGCCTCGAGACTCACCACAAACATTCTAAAATTTAAGAGGAAGTACACCGGGTGGAGAGTTAGATAAAAAAAGAGTTCACACCATCCCTTATTCTCTCTCTCTCTCTCTCTCTCTCTCTCTCTCTCCCTGGCAACAACTTTCTTTTATACGCTTTTTCTCCTCACGCCTCGCCTCGGTAGATTGATTCAGATAGGCTCTTCGTTTAATGTTTCCCTTTCCCGTTTTCTTTAGTACTTTTCACCCCGTTTTCCTTGACGAGCTTCCTTTTCCTGAACTGTGATTTGTGTTTGTGTGTATTTCAACCGTAGCCCTCACAGTAGGTATTTAACTGTTTACGTCTTTTATACTTACATTCGTTGCTTGATGATGTATTGTTTCCCGCCATATTTGCTGAGTTCAACCCCGTGATATATGAAGTTCCTGTGCGGGGTTAGTTAAAGACCCAAAACAAATATCCATCGAGTTATCCGTTGCAGTTTTATAACTCGTTTTCATTAATTCGTTTTGCCAATACTCTGCTTCACCTCTTCGCTACTTTTTTCATCTTTCCCACCCTTTGCATTGAGATTCAAGGAAATACTAGTGTAACCTGAAATTTCTTGTCTATCCCCGCAGGTAACTCAGCACTGAAGACGAGGCAAAGGCAAAGTGATGTTCCTGCTATGAAATGAAATAAGGATGTTGCGTGTGAATCTTAAACCCAAGATGAACTGCGGTGATTTCTATATATTGAATGGACATTGGGGAAGGCAGTGAATAGAGTAAAGCTTTTTTCCTCCTGAGCCTATATATACAGACTTTCTTTTGCGATTGGGGACTACTAGAGCAAGTGTTTGAGTCGGTCCCTTAAGGAAGCATTGGAAATAGAAAAGAAAGCGCTGCCACTCCCTTCCACGAGTTAGTGATCCGGTGTGTTAGTGTCTGAAGCGCTCGTTGCCACAAGTAAAAAGTGTCTGAAGTGTTAGTTGCCACAAGTAAAAAGTATCTGAAGTGTTCGTTGCCACAAGTAAGAGGCGTCTGAACTGTTCGTTGCCACAAGTAAAAAGTATCTGAAGTGCTCGTTGCCACAAGTAAGAAGCGTCTGAAGTGTTCGTTGCCACAAGTAAGAAGCGTCTGAAGTGTTCGTTGCCACAAGTAAGAAGCGTCTGAAGTGTTCGTTGCCACAAGTAAGAAGTGTCTGAAGTGTTCGTTGCCACAAGTAAGAAGTGTCTGAAGTGTTCGTTGCCACAAGTAAGAAGCGTCTGAAGTGTTCGTTGCCACAAGTAAGAAGCGTCTGAAGTGTTCGTTGCCACAAGTAAGAAGTGTCTGAAGTGTTCGTTGCCACAAGTAATAATCAGTGTCATTATCAAAGTGTTCTCTGTCACGAAACAAACAGAGAAGATTTGAGAGACCCAGGAAGTGGCCTAAAGACTTAAAAACACGTGTCCCTGAGCTTCAAAAATGCATAGAGAACGCAATAGGACTAAGGATCCACCACCACCACCACCACCACGACACAGCGCTGCTGGGATAAGGTGAGTTTTCTTTTACATAATTATTGCTGTTGTCGGTGCTATTGTAGTTGTTGTTGATGCTCTTTGTTTTTTAGTTCTTGTGCGTCCGGTATACTCTGGTTGGCGCCTCCGCACGCCCACCCGATGAGGCCAACTCCGGTTGTCTCCATGCAGGCCCCCTTACCATTCAAAGATTCTCATGGCAGGATCCTTCGACTTCCTCAAACCACGAACTCTGTGGGCGTCTCCTTGGCCTCCTCCCTCGGGGTTGTCTCTTACAAAAATAATGCGGTGAGCATGGTCGACTTTTCGGTAGCGTGCCACGTGCCCGCATAGGAGGAGTTGGCTTTGATGGGCTATGCAGGTAATGGAGGAGGAGTTTTTACATATAAGTAAGGTAAGAGAGTGACAACCGAGAAACTAGAAATGACGGGCAACCACGCGGAGAGATGAAATTAGAGCATTTGTCGGAGCTGGATATTAACAGACAAAGGTTAGGGACAGTGGGAAGGGCCGATGGCATGCTGCTGCTGCTGCTGATGATGATGATGATGATGATACTGTTCTTCACCTCCGTTGCATGTTCTCTTGTACACAGTTTTTGCAGTAATCGAGCGTCGTTAATAACACCGGCAGCATTTCGTGTTGATTCCCTTCGTACAACGCGCCATTATATACTCTTTTCACCTTCTTTTTACATTCTTTTTTATCCCTCCTTTGTCGGGGCGTTCAGATTAAGCAATATTCAAGCGCCTCCTCGTCCTCGTGCTCCTCGTAAAAAGATGAGGAACTTGATCACAAAGGAGGGCGCGATACACATCTATTGACGTCACTGCGTCAGGACTGCGCCGAGAAACACACACGAGACCCACGAAGAAGGAGGCGAGGAGCGGAGGAAGGAAAGAGAGAAGAAGGTTGAAGGGGATTAAGGCGAAGGGAGGGAGGGAGAAGGGGGGAAGCGAGCAGCAGGGAAGGAATGGGTCGGCAGGGAGCAGTGATGAAGGCGAAGAAGAGAACGGAGGAAACTGTGCTAATGATTAAGAGGAGCAGGAGTAAGGGGATGGAAAGAAAGAGGTAAGATTGGGAAAAAGGGGATTACGGAGGGATGAGGAGGAACTGAGCAAGCGGGAGGGAGAGAGGCAGAAGAGAAAGGAGGAAGGAGTGGGAAAGATCGCGAGGAGCAGGGTAGAGGACGAGAGAAGGGAAGAATAAGGAAGGGTATTATGAAAAAGGAAAAAGGGAAGAAAGTGAGTAGGAAGAGTGGTAGGAAGAGAGAGAACAAGGGAAAGCGTGTCAAGGATAGAAAGAGGCAAAACAAAAGGGAGATGGGACAAAATGAGAAAGAAGGAGAAGGAGAAGTAAAGTTAAGAGGAATGAGGGAAGAGGAAGGAAATGGACAAGAACATAAACGAAAGAAAAAAAGGAACTAATGAGAAAGGGGAAAAAAGAGAGGAAGAAGGAGGAATGAAGGGAAAGAGAACTGAAGCGGTTAAGGGAAGAAGAGAGAAAGCAAGAGAGAAAGAGAGATCATGAATAGAAGAGAAGAGGCATAAAGAGAAGCAGAAGACAAAAAGGAGAAGAAAGGAATCAGGTGAAGGGGGAAGCAAAAAAGAGAGAGGGAAAGATAAAATAAGGGTAAATGCGAGGTAGAATAAACAGGGAATCAGGGAGGAAACTAGAGAAATGGAAGAGAAATGGGAGTGAAAAGGAGAAATGGTAAAGGGAGGAAAACGTGGGAGTATGAGGGAGAGGAGAGAAGAATAAACAGAACAAAGGGAGGGAAGGAGAGAACACAGAACGGTGATAAAAGTGTAAGAGGGGATGGGTTAAGGAAAAGATAAACGAGAGAAAGAAAGAGAGAGGAAGGGGGAACAAGGCGAGTAAGATGAAGGGAAAGACTGTGAAAAGAAAGATAGGAAAAATAAACGAAAAGAAAGGAAGCATGGAGAAATCACTTAAGCGAGAGGAAGCGAGGAAGAGGAAGAAACACATAAAGAAAAGAAAAGGAGGAGGAGGAGGAGGAGGTAAGGGAAGGACTAGGGAGAAGGAGAAGGAGGAGGAGGAAGAGGCTGGTAGGAAGAATAAATAAACATGAAAAAGAGGAAACGGGGCAATAAAACAAAGGAAGAATAGTGAATTGATACAAAAAAAGAAGGAGAAAATAACACCGAAGAGAGACTGGCTACACAAGCCGGTATAAAAACGAAAAACAGAAGAAGTAAAATATATGAGAGAAGCGAAAGAGAGCGACACAGAGCGATTCAGAGGAGAGGAAACGAGGTACAAGTAACTAAAGACAAAACCACGTAAGGTAGAGACAAGGCGAGGAGAGATGCGGCAGTAAAGGAAAGGCCAAGCAGGAACACGGCCAGCCAGGTAGGGAGGAAGGGGGGAATGGAGCAGGTGGTTGCGTCATTATGCAGACCTTGGGCTTGGTTGTCGCACGAGACCCACAATTCGCCTCCCCGTCTTGATTATGAGTAACAAGAGCCATTTTTTTCAGGCAGGAGGGAGGGTTGGATGGAGGAGTGGAAAGCAGGGAGAGAAGATAAGAGACAGGATAAAGAAGAGGAAATGGTGGTATGTGCATGAATGGAAGGCAGAAAGAGGGAAAAGGAAGGGAAAGAGATGGAGTATAAGGAAGAGAAAGGGGAGAAAATGGATGAATGAAGCGCAGAGATGGATAAAAGAAAGGCGAGAGACGGGATAGAGAAGAGGAAAGAGTGGAATAATGATGAATGGATAGCAGAAAGGGGGATACGAAGAGAGGGGAATGGAGAGAGAGGGAGAGTAATCGGAACAGAGGAAAAGGAAGAGAAGAATAAGAGTAAGAGGTAGTTAATAATATAAATAGAATAGCGAGGAAAAAAGGAAGATTTGCAGAGTAGGAGGAAAGGCTTAAAAAAGGAAGGATGGATGAAGAAGAAAAGAATCGGAAGGCGGAGGAAGAGGAGGAGGAGGAGGAGGAGGAAAGAGGGGCAGCTTCTTAGTATTCAGAAAGTACCTGTTTAAACCATTTTTACCTGAAGGCGACTGGACAGGTGACATCTTGCACCTTGGTTTGAGAGAGAGAGAGAGAGAGAGAGAGAGAGAGAGAGAGAGAGAGAGAGAGAGAATAAAGAAAAGAATAAAGGGAGCAAGAAGAAGCGGCAAAGAAGGGCGAGAAAAAAAAGAAAACTGGCAAAATGCAAGAAAGAAAACCAAACACACACACACACACACACACACACACACACACACACACACACACACACACACACACACACACACACACACACACCATAAAAAAAATACAAACACCAACACTACCCCGCACGCATTGTTTGTTGTCGCGGCGTCACGGTTGGCATTGCTGAGGGATATTTACGTTGTGGGATTGGCAGCCCTGCTATGGTTTGTTGACAGAGAGGGCGGCTTGGCGGGGCGTTGTATCACCCTGAACGACAGCTGTGTTTTGCCTCTGCTCCGGGGACGACACCAGGACGCAATTAAAGAGTGCATAGGTTGCGAATCTCTTGACATGTGACGATGGGAAATATTTAAAGAAAACACCACCATTTCTGAGACGTTTTAAGGTGTGTTTCCGAGGCATTTATGAAGGAAAAAGGTGAAACTATATAGGAAAAAACGCTGTAATATCCCTGACGCCTTCTAAAGAGTCTGGTAATTGTAAATCTTTCAGGGAAGTAAGAAAATCGTAGTAAAATAATCACAGGACGTCAGCGTGAGGTTTAGATCGCTTATACGTATTGAAAACTGTTACGCTGAACACACACACACACACACACACACACACACACACACACACACACACACACACAGACTCAAATCTCTAATCACTACTGAGCATAACATTACTAAACAAACTCTCTCTCTCTCTCTCTCTCTCTCTCTCTCTCTCTCTCTCTCTCTCTCTCTCTCTCTCTCTCTCTCTCTCTCTCTCTCTCTCTCACGGCATTCATCGTTTTAAGGAGACAATTAGAGCGATATCCTACGAGGTCTTACAAAGGGCGGCGGTGCACTGGTCGGGTCGCCTCACACACAGCATTTAAAATAATTATCGTGTTCTTTCCGCCTGCCTTTGCCTGCTCGTCTTTCCTCCTTCCTTTAGTATTGGGGATGTTTGTAGTCGCTGCGGAGGAGGAGGAGGAGGAGGAGGAGGAGGAGGATGGTGGTTTGTTTTTCGTTTTAATTATTTTTATTTCTTTCTTTAATTTACGTATTCTACTTATTAGTTTTTTTTGTTTGCTCACCTGTCATTTTCTTCTTTCATTTTTCTTTATTTCATTTTTTTATATTTGCGCCTTGATTTTGTCTTTTGTTTTTGTTTTTTTCTCTTTGCCAAGCTGTCATTTTTTTTCTTTCTTGCTTTCCTTAATTTATTCCTCTATTTTTATTGCTTCATTTTCCGCCAATTTGTTTTTTTACTCTCCTTCCTTCCTTCTTTCCATCCACCCATCCTTCCTTTCTTCTTTCCTTCCTTCCTTCCTTCCATCCATCCATCCATCCATCCATCCATCCATCCTTCCTTCCTTCTTTCCTTCCTTCCTTCCTTCCTTCTATCCTTCCTTCCTTCCTTCCTTCCTTCCTTCCTTCCTTCATATATTCATCAATTCATTTTTTTTCTTTCTCTGGCAAACATTTAATTTCCTCTTTCGTGTTCTCTTTTTTTCTTTTTTCCTCCCTTTTGTTTTTTCTATTATTTTTTTTGCGATCTATTCATTTGTTTCTGTCATAGCTAGCGTTTTTCTTTCATTTTCTATTCATGTATTGTTTTTCCTTTCGTTTTTCCTTTCTTTATTGTATACTTTTTCATCCTTTGTTTTATATATTCGCATTTCTCTCTCTCTCTCTCTCTCTCTCTCTCTCTCTCTCTCTCTCTCTCTCTCTCTCTCGTCTTTAATTTTAACTCTCAATCATTTTTTTTCACGTATTTTTCATAATAATTTTTCTGGTCCTATTTTTATCCCTTCCTTTTTGTTCTCCATTCTTTTTTTCTTCTATTTTGTTAACTCCTTTTTTTCTTATATATATTTGCGGTCCGGTCTCTTCCACTTATTTCTATTTCCTCTTTCTTTCTCTGTCCACTCCTTTGTTTGGAGTTTTCCCTTCTTGATTCTTTTCCCTTTTTCCCTTCTGTCGTTTTTTTCTTTCTATTTTATATTTCTTTCGCTAACACGTCTTTTCCATCTCTCGTTTATTCCTTTTTTTATCTTCCTCTCTTTCTTTATTTGCACCTCCTGTCTCAATCTCCTCCTTCTATCGCCTTTCTGACTCTCCCTTTCCATCACCTGTCCGACCTGTTTCCCTCCCTTTCCTCCTCCTCCTCCTCCTCCTCTAATTTTATTTGTTTATTTTTCGTCCTAAATCTGCGTCCTTCACCTCATTTCTGTTTTAGCGTGTTGAGAGAGAGAGAGAGAGAGAGAGAGAGAGAGAGAGAGAGAGAGAGAGAGAGAGAGAGAGAGAGAGAGAGAGAGAGAGAGAGAGAGAGAGAGAGAGAGAGAGAGAGAGAGAGAGAGAGAGAGAGAGAGAGAGAGAGTAATAAAGTAAGAATACGTTCCATATTATATGCTTGCATGTATGTGTAATAATGTTTAAGTATGTATATGTGTACATGTATGTATGTATATGCATGAATGTATGTTTGTATAAGTGTATATATGTACCTCTGTATCTCTTAATGTTTGCTCTACGTTTATATGTATGCGGGTTTGGCTACCTATGTATATGTATGTTTGTACCTGTGTATGAACAAACTTATAAATTCATGTATGTTTGTACGTATGTATGTATGCATGAATAGCCGTGTTTATGAATACGTACGTGTGTGTACATGTATACGCTCTGGCCACGCCAACAAAAAAACAGAGGCAGCAAAAAGCTATTTTGGTAAGGACTGATTTTTCCCCTTTTTCCTATTCACGAAAAGAAAGAAGCTGCGAGGGGAAACGGAGGGGAGGAAACACGCCTCAGGGCGGAAGGAGGGAGTAGGGGAGAGGGGCGGTGGAGGCGTGGAGGGACACGAGAGGAGGGATGAAGAGGGGAAATAGAGGAGATGGAGAGAAAGAAAGAAGAGAGAGAGAGAGAGAGAGAGAGAGAGAGAGAGAGAGAGAGAGAGAGAGAGAGAGAGAGAGAGAGAGAGAGAGAGAGAGAGAGAGAGAGAGAGAGAGAGAGAGAGAGAGAGAGAGAGAGAGAGAGAGAGAGAGAGAGAGAGAGAGAGAGAGAGAGAGAGAGAGAGAGAGAGAGAGAGAGAGAGAGAGAGAGAGAGAGAGAAGAGAGAGAGAGAGAGAGAGAGAGAGAGAGAGAGAGAGAGAGAGAGAGAGAGAGAGAGAGAGAGAGAGAGAGGAAAATTTGGAAGAAAAAAACGGGAAGAGGCACCGTAGATAGAGAGGTGGCGACGTCATCGAAGGGGGGACGAAGGGAAGGGAAGATGGGATTAAGATGGATGGAAGGGATGGAGTGGTTGGAGAGGTAATGGAAAGAGAATGACGGTGGGGAATTAATGAAGGAAGGCGAATATGGCGGAGGAAGATGAATGATATAGAGTTATTATAGACGAACGAGAAGATAAGAGAAATACGAGAGAGACAGAGAGAGAGACAGAGAGAAGGAAAATACAAGGAGGTTTTGAGACGATGGAAAATTATCAGTTCAAGTATCGTAGAGTAAGAACATGAAAGAAAGGTTTGTGTGTATGTGTGCAGTGTGTGTACGTGTGTGTACGTAATAAGGTCGCTACACAGGGACGTAGACAAGGCGTACTATATGAATAAATATGAGATGAAGACGCCCTGAGGCGTGGGTTGGGTTGACGACAGAGGGAGAGAGAGAGAGAGAGAGAGAGAGAGAGAGAGAGAGAGAGAGAGAGAGAGAGAGAGAGATATACATACAAAGAAAAACAGACCACACAGACACCATGTTCCAGACTTTGTGGTCTGTCCTTAAACCTAAGTGATTTTACATTAATCAGAAGACTCCAAAACGTTGCATTTCTACTCTAGTTGATATTAAGTTGAAGGAAGTGACGGTCGAGCTTATTTTTGAAGGAGTCAATCGTGTTACACTGGACCACTGATGGTGGAAGCTTATTCCATTCTCGCACTACAACGTTGGTGAAGAAAAATTTGGTGCAATCTGAATTTACTTGTCTACATCTGAGTTTTACGCCATTGTTCCTCGTGCGCAGACTGTCATCGATCATAAACAATGTTGATCTGTCTACATTCGTGAAACCATTAAGTATTTTAAAACATTCGATCAATTTTCCTCGGAGGCGACGTTTCTCAAGAGAGAACATGTTAAGGATAGAAAGCCTTTCTTCGTAGGATTTGTTGCGCAAGGAAGGGATCATTTTCGTTGCCCGACGCTGAACACCTTCTAATTTAGCAATATCCTTTGCATGGTGGGGAGACCAAAACTGTACCGCATATTCCAAGTGGGGTCTGACTAAAGTATTGTAGAGCAGGCGTATGACATCTTTATTCTTGAATAAAAAGTTTCTTTTAATGAAGCCCAACATTCTGTTCGCTTTATTTGCTGCATCGATGCATTGCTGTGAGAATTTGAGGTTTGACGCGATTTTGACCCCAAGTCTTTGACGCATTGAACGCTTTGAGTTTAACGCCGCGCATTTCGTATTCGAACTTATTATTCCTAGTTCAAACTTTAAGTACCTTTCACTTGTCTACTTTAAAGGGAATCTCACATCTATCCGACCAAGATGAAATTTTGTGCAAATCCTCTTGGAGGCTTTGCTTGTCTTCGTCAGCGAGAACCGAGTTACCAATCTTTGCGTCGTCTGCAAATTTACTAATGCGGTTATTGAGTCCAACATCCACGTCGTTGATGTAAATAATGAAGAGCACTGGGCCAGGACCGAGCCCTGAGGGACGCCACTAGTGACAGGCGCCCACTCTGAGTTAAATCCGTCAATCACTACTCTTTGTTGTCTGTTGCTCAACCAATTCGCGATCCATTGGTTTACTTGACCGTCAATACCTATTTGCTTTAATTTGTAAAGTAATTTATGATGCGGGACTTTATCAAACGCTTTCTGGAAATCAAGATAGACTACGTCCAGTGATTTGGTTACGTCATAAACAGTGAAGAGGTCGTTATAAAAGGTTAATAGGTTTGATAGGCAGGATCTTTTGTTTCGGAAGCCATGTTGTGAGTCCCCAATCAATGAGTGGCTTTCAAGGTAACTCACAATTTTGTCTCTAATTATGCCCTCAAGTATCTTACCTACAACCGAAGTTAGACTAATGGGCCTGTAATTACCTGGTACTTTTTTGTCTCCTTTCTTGAAAATCGGTGTCACGTTAGCCTTTTTCCAATCTGAAGGACGATGCCTTGTCGCAAGGACATATTGAATACGGTTGTGAGGGAGGAGAGTATTTCGCTCTTCGTTTCTTTCAGCAGAGTTGGATATACTTTGTCAGGTCCAGGACTTTTATTTGTTTTAAGTGAATGGAGAGCTTTAAGGACTTCATCGGTTGTTATTTCAAAATTAGGCAATGCATGCTCGAGATTTACAATAGTACTGGTGTTGGTGGTAGCGAGAGGAAGACTGTTAGTATTAAACACCGAGGAAAAGTAATTGTTTAAGAGGTTTGCAATGTGTTGGCTGTCAGTCACTAGTGCACCGTCGCTGTTTGTTAAAGGTCCAATACCACTTTTGATCGCCTTTCTGTTGTTTATGTAACTGAAGAAAGATTTCGGGTTATTTTTACAGTTGGCTGCAATATTTTCTTCATATCTACGCTTTGCCTGACCTACTAGTCTTTTTACTCGTCGCCTGGCATCATTATATAGTCTAATGTTCTCGGGCGTGCTTTGTTCTTTCTTTAACCTGTAAAACAATTTTCTCTCATTGACTGATTGTTTAATTTCGCTATTAAACCACGGTGGGCTTTATTAGTGTTAATTCGCTTCTCGCACAAGGGACGAATGTGTTCTGCTGAGTGAGTAAGTGATTTTAAGGCTTAGCCAGGCTTCCTCTACGTTGCCGTCATCTGATAGTTGTATTTCTGTTAGTTTTTGTCGGATTTCTACGAAGTTAGCTCTTTTGAAATTGGGCACCTTTACTTTATTTTCAGTCACTGATGATTGAGCTTTAATGTCGACGCGCACTAATTTATGATCGCAAGAACCGAGGTGTTCTCCTACCGTGACACTACTGACAAGGTTATCTTGGGTCGTTATAACAAGGTCGAGTATATTATTTTGTCGAGTTGGCTCAGAAACCATTTGGCTTAGATAATTTTCTTCTAGAAATTCGATCATTCTATGTGACTCGCCTTCTGTACCTGACAGTATCGCCCAGTCGATATGGGGGAGGTTAAAGTCTCCTAATATCAGTGAGTCGTTGTTATTAAGTGACTGCCTTAAGACGCTGTACATTTCAAGGTCGTCATCGAGTGATTGCCCGGAGGTCTGTAGGTGACAGATATATTTAAATTGACTTTTGCAATGTTTACTCGCACACAAATGTTCAACGTTACTGTTTCGGTGTTTTGTCGGTGGGTTGCAAATAGCTTTTGACATAAAGGGCGACGCCACCGCCTCTACGGTTTACACGATCTTTGTTGAAGAGTCTGTAGCCATCTATGTTGTATTCGGAACTTAAATCAATATTTGTGGTGTCGATAAATGTTTCGGTTATAGCAATTATGTCAAAATTTTCTGTTAAAGCAAGACATCTCAGTTCATCAAATTTGTTTCTTAGGCTACGCGCATTGAAACTAAGGATTGTTAAGTTATCTAGAGGCTTGGTAATACAGGTGGTGGTACTTGCGGGATCACGGTTACGGGTTTGTTGCGATGCACGGCGTCTATTTACACGGGCGGGGTGGAGGGACGTGGCCGTGACTCGTTTTTTGCTCGGATGACACGCACTGCTTCGTTGAGGAGCCTTCCGAGTCTGGCTGCCCCGATGGGAGAAAGGTGCAATCCGTCCCTGTGGAAAAGTTCATTTTGTCCATAGAAATTGTCCCATGCGTTTAGGAACTCCACGTCAAGCTCCCTGCAAAGAGTCTGTAAGCGGTTGTTTAGGCTGAAGGCCTTTAAAGAGAGAGAGAGAGAGAGAGAGATTTGGCCTGTTCTCTCTCATTTCCAGTATTTCTTTCTCTAGTTTTTTCTTCTTGCTTTTTTTTTCATTTTCCAATTTTCTCATTTTCTACTTTTTTCCTCTCAAGCAATTCCAGATTCCTCGTCTTTTTCGTCCTTATCTTCCTCGTCCTTACTCTCCTCCTATTCCTTCTTATCCCTTTCTTTCCCTTTGTCCTCCTCCTCCTCCTCACTCGCATTCTGCCAGTTGTACTGAGCGGACGTGTTGTAGCTTTCTCCCCCGACCCGTTCGCAGAGTCAGGTCAAATGCCACCAGCTGCAAGGTTCCCGTGTTTGACTTGCAGGAGGGAGTTCACGAAGGACTTCCTCAACCAGGAAAATGGGGAGTACACTGTATGTTTTTTCTGTGAAACTGAACACAAGGTAAGTGTTAAGTTAGAGGCGATAGATAGCAAAGTACAGTTTCTGGAGGGTGTGTTAGGATTGGATGTAGGTAGTGTCGGGGAGAGCGAGTTTAAGGTAGTTGAAAAGGTAGAGAGGTTGGAAGATAGAGTAGGTGAAGTAGAGAAGAAGGTAGGTACCTTAGATTCCTTCCAGCAGGTTAGAAAAGGGAGTAAGGCTGTAGCAGCAGATGTTAGTTACAGTGGTGTCGTGACGAGGAACAGGTTCCAGGAGTTAGGAGACCAAGTAGAGAGCGATCCTAGCATCGTTCTTGTCGGTGATAGTTTAGTTAGACAGCAGGACCAGGAGTTTTGTAGGAAGGGAGCGAGGCGGAGGCATGTAGTTTTTCCTGGACGTAGAATTAAGCATGTAGCTGAGAAGTTTGACGACTTAGTCGTCACTATCTCAGAGGAGACAGTGTTTGTTTACCTGGTCGGAACAAACAATGTAGTTAAGGGTAGGTCAGAGGAGGTTCTAGACAAATACAGGAAATTTGTCGGGAAGTTGAGAGACAGCAGGCGGCGTTCAGTTGTGTGTGGATTGCTCCCTCGGCATGATGTTAGTTCCCTCATTCTCAGTAGAATGCTTGGGATTAACGAACGTGTCAGGGATCTGTGCAGTCGTGAGGAAGTCATGTTTGTGGACGTCTGGGATCATTTTTTTCATGACAGGAGCTTGTTTGCTAACGATGGACTTCACCTAAATTGTGTAGGTAAGGCGAGGCTGGGCCGAGTGTTGGATGAGGAAGTTTTGAAAGAGTTAAAGAAAAGTCAGGTGCAGCGGGAACGAGGTGTGGAAACTTCCGGCTTGGCTGGGAGTGGGAGGAGTCTTCAGTCAGACGGTGAGGTCAACGGAGGTAGGAGTGTCAGGTCTCAGGTGAGGGAGGAAGTACAGGTGTGTACTGCTGAGGAGGACGTCAGGTCACCGGACCCCCAGGTGGGGGATACTGAGGTAGCGGTCAGGTCCACAGCCTCACAGGTGAGGAGCACTGAGGTAGCGGTGAGGTCGCCAGACCCCCAGGTGGGGGATACTGAGGTATCGGTCAGGTCAACAGCCACACAGGTGGGTGGTGAGGTAGAGGTAGTTGTAGATAATCGGGTTTGACGCACTATTCCAGTGGAACGACAGTTGATATATGGCGCACACTCGGCAAATAAATTAAACATCTTCTGTGTAAATGCCCGTAGCATTATTCAGAAGCGTAGCCACTTGATAATTCATGCAATTACTGAAAAACCCGACTTCATTTTGATCACAGAAACATGGCTAAATACGCGTGACAAACATCAGTTAAGTGAAGTAGCTATCAATGGATACAACGCGTTTGCTAAGTGTCGTCTACACGTCTACAAAAAAAAGGTGGAGGTGTAATAATATATGCTAAAAGTAATTTATAAGTCATTCAGCTTAACACAACCGAAACAGAGGCTTATGATTCTTTGTATGTACAAGCGACGATCAATAATGAAAAGTATGTTCTGCGCGTAATTTACCGACCTCCTAAATCAAATGAAGACATTGATGGACATCTCTACGCAGAGATAAATAAAATTATCAGAAACAGAAATGCAATAATATGCGGCGACCTCAATAACCCCTCTGTTAACTGGTCTGCACTATCTGCCGACAGGGAAGGAACTCGATTATTAAATTTTACGCAAGATACATTCCTTTATCAAACAGTTACCGCCCCGACGCGAGGAAATAACATTCTGGATTTAGTCTTCACGCTTGACAGCCACCTCATAACCGCCTGTGAAGTCGGCAAGCCATTTGCAAGCAGTGACCACAACAAAATCAGATGCGTTTTAAATATTGAAACAAAAGCACGAGCAATCTCACTCTTAATACCTAATTATAGTAAAGCAAATTTTATGGACCTAAAAAGAGAAATGGCTTCAGTAAATTGGAATCATTTGCTCAACAACGTCAGCGTTCAAGAAATGTATAATCGTTTTACTGCACAAATCACAGCGAGCGTAAATAAATTCATTCCACTCAAGCCACGAAGGACTGATAATCAAAAACCGTTGTGGATGAATAATTACCTACAAAAAATCATCGTCGAAAAAATAAAACTTTATAAGAAATATAAACTGACACATAATTCACAGGATCATACTAATTACATCAATGTCAAGAGAGAGTGCGAAAGGAAAATCAGAAAACAAAAACGCGAATATGAGATGAAAATATCACTCGATGCTAAGAAAAATCCCAGGTTATTTTTCAGTTACATAAGAAACAAAAAAAACTGATAAAAATAATATCGGCCCACTACTATTAAGTGGCAATCCGATTAGTGATGATAAAGGCATGGCGTCGGTCCTAAATTCAACCTTTAGTAGCGTATTTACAAAAGAGAACATGACAGCGATTCCAGCCCCGAAGAAAATTTTTCAAGGCCCTGAAGAACATAAGCTTGCATTGACCGAAATTGATATCAGCGAAGTGCGTGCGTACCTGCAGAAAATTAATCCAAATAAATCTCCGGGCCCCGACAACTTATCTCCTCGCGTGTTGAGAGAATGTAGTCAACAGCTAAAATTACCCATAACATTAATATTCAACATGTCATTAGCACAGGCCAGTGTGCCTCTCGAGTGGAAAAAGGTCAATATTACCCCGATCTTTAAAAAAGGAGACAAAAAATAAGACAGTAATTACCGTCCTATCAGCCTTACGTCTGTCCTAATTAAACTATTCGAAAAAATAATCAGGGATAAAATGATCACTTTCCTTGAATCAAATGAATTGATAACTGATAGTCAGCACGGATTTCGTAGTAATCGGTCTTGCCTTACCAACCTATTAACTTTTTTCAACGATGTTTATACATGTTGGGACGCCCGAGGCCCATATGACGTAATTTACCTAGATTTTCAGAAAGCATTTGATAAAGTTCCTCACGTTAGGCTTAATTCTAAACTGCATTCCCACGGTATTAACGACCATCTATGTGCGTGGATTCATGACTGGCTCACCAACAGAGAACAACGTGTAGTTCTTAATGGTGAAGCATCGGATTGGCAACCCGTCACCAGTGGCGTGCCCCAAGGTTCGGTCCTGGGGCCAACACTATTCACAATTTACGCGAACGATTTAGAAACTGATATCCTATCAAAAGTAGCCAAATTCGCCGACGACACCAAATTAGGAGGTACGGCAATGAACAGTCAAAGTTGCGAGAATATTCAGTCAGACTTAAAAAGACTTGCCGACTGGAGCGAAAAATGGCAAATGAGTTTTAACGTAGATAAATGTAAAGTAATGCACATAGGTGAAAAAAATCCTAACTTCAAATATCAGATTCAAGGACATGAGCTTAGCGAAGTAAAAAAAAAAAAAAAGATCTTGGTGTCATTATCAGTAACACTCTTAAAATTAGTGATCAATGTTCTGCAGCGAGTAAAAAAGCCAATATGATGTTAGGATCAATATCAAGAAACTTTGATTACAAATCACCCGAACTTATGAAGAGATTATATTTAGCATTTGTAAGACCACACCTAGAATACGCCGTTCAGTTCTGGTCACCGAACTATATCAAAGATCAAGTTTTGCTAGAAAGGATACAGCGACGAGCAGCCAAACAAATTCCAGCGCTCCGAAACTTGCCATATGACTAGCGTTTAAAGCGTTTATATATGTTTTCCCTAAAAAAGCGAAGGATAAGAGGGGACTTAATTGAAGTGTTCAAAATCCTTAATGGATTCGACAACATTAAACCAGATAGTCTATTTCAGAGAGACACCAACACAATAACACGCAGCAACGGTATAAAGTTAAAGGGAAACCGATGTAACACATTGGTGCGCAAAAGTTTTTTCAATAATAGAGTCGTCGATCACTGGAATAGACTCCCACCGTCAGTAGTTAGCGCGCAGAGTATCAATAGCTTCAAGTCTTCATTGGATAAGTACTTCAGGGATATAAGACTATACTGGCCCTCCTTCGCATGTTTTCAGACAGACTGCAGCAAGACGTCAACCTAAATCCATATTATTCTCCCCCACAGCCTAGATTGCAAGTAGCGTAAGTTAACATTAGAGTAAAGCAACAGTTAATGTCTACATGACAGGTGGAGTGAGGTGTGGATGCAGGTGACAGGTTACTGGTGCCGTGCCTAGTACCGCCGGTAAAACGAGGATCAGGCCTCCACCTGTGCCCCTGAAACTACACCTCACCCATCGTGAGTATTAGGGGGGATCCTGAGGCTGCCCTGTGTAGGCCACTCGTCCTCTTCCAGTCTCCTTGTGTCTCTGTGTTCTTGTGTTCTTATGTAATGAAGTCATTTTCCTCCACAGCTTAGGTTACCAGTAGTGTAAGTTAAGGGTAGTAATTTCGTCTTATTTCTCTCTTTACTGTAAAATTTCCATGTCCCTTTCTTCCTTAAAGGTACATGGTGTTCTCTTCTAACTATTTCCTGCCGGCATGTTGCCGGAGGGAGAGGTGGGTGGGGAGGAGTCTTCATCTATTCTGTCCTGTCCTACCACACGTAGATTACTGGTAGTAGCGGTAGTAAACAGACACCCTTGTCATAGACCGACAGGTCTTCTGGTGTCTGTTCTTCCTATGTATTCCTATGTATTCCTCCTCCTCCTCTTCTCGGTCTTCGGATGCCTCTGGGAACCTAATACGAGGCTGGACAAATGTAAGGATATTAAATTTGCACACACACACACACACACACACACACACACACACACACACACACACACACACACACACACACACACACACACACACACACACACACACACACACACACACACACACACACACACACACACACACAGTTATTTCAAGACTTTTCTCATTTAGTTCTTGCCTTTTTTCACCTTTCCTTCCCCAAACTTGTTATATCGTGGCTGATTTTTTATATATATATATTTTTTTTTAACTTTTCGTCTTCTTTCTATAGTTGAGAAATTGACAAACTGTATTGCTCGGTTCTCCTTTTCTCAGCCTCCCACTCTCCTCATCTCTCTCTTTCTTCCTCTATCTATATCTCTACTCTGAGGACGGGTTATAGTGTAGTGGTAGTAGGAGGAGGAGGAGAAAGACAGGGTTATGATGGGATATAAGGAGGGAGAAACTGAATAGAAGAAAATTTAATATCAAGCGTCGTATAACCTGAGAGACAGTTAATAAGAACAGCAAACAATAGGGGAAGGGAGAAGAGAGTGTGTATGCAGAACGTATATATTCCCTAAGTATACAGTGTGACGGGTTGTGTGGCAGAGGCAATTTAGTGTGCAGGTGGCGGCGGGAGGCAATGGACAGACCAGTTAAACAGAGTGGAGGGTGTATGCGGTGTGTCAGTATGTTAATGGCGAGGTGTGTGTTGCAGGAGTTAGTTGTGTGTTGCGGTGTTTGTATTACCCAAGTTCGTTACGCTTCTGTTTTCCTTTCTCTCCCTTGTGTGTTGTTTTGGGGTTTGTGTTGCCTAGGTTTTGCTTCTGTACTTCTGTTTTGTTTTGCGTTGTCTGAGTAGAGAGAGGACGAGGAGTTTTGGAGGGGAGAATAAAGTCATGGAGGAGATCACATTGGAGAGAGAGGTAAGGGAAGGTTGCAAAATTGAGAAGAGAGTAGAGGAGCACTTGTAACTATTTCTCAGGTGTTGTAGGTAGCGGTGGTGATATGGAAAGTAGTGGTAGTGTAGGAGGAATTTAGTTGTAGTGGTTGTGGTGGTTTAGAAGTAAGGAGGAGGACCAGTGTGGATGTTACTGAAGGATGTGGTGTTGTGATGTTGATGGTGACATTCAGGTATCGGTTATAGAGGCTGGTGATGTGAAATGATGAAAACGGCTAATCGACTGAGTGGCTGAGGGAATGATTATGTATTCTGAAGGTAATACATAAGCACATCCACTCAGGTGTTGGTGCTGGTGGTGGTGAAGCTGTCCTGAAAGATAACATTGTGTGGTAGTCCCTATAGTGGTGTATTTCGTTGACAATAGCGATGGTTGTGGTTGTGGGGGTGATGGTTACAGTCAAGCTTGAGGCAATGATAATGTGGATGGAGATATTGGCAGCAGATATAATGGCGGTGATTGTGGACATAGTGGTGGTGGTGGTGGTGGTGGTGGAGAGTGACAGTGAAGAATGAGCCCCTACTCTGTCTCTCCCCTAATAAGTAAAGCTTGTCGTGTGGTGGTGGTGGTGGTGGTGGTGGTGATAATGGTGGTGGGGGAGTGAGGGCAGGGTGAAGTAAATTGGTGGTGTTGGTGGTGTTGCTTGTGGAGGTAACAGTGATTATGCTGACAGAAACGCAAATACGAAGAGGAGGAGAAGGAGGAGGAAGAGGAGAAGGAGAAGGAGGAGGAGGATAAAAAAGTGATGATGAGAAGACGAAGAAGCGATCAAATAAAGCAAGAACGATAATAACAACATGAACAATAGAAAAAAAATGATTGGAGAAAAAAGGAGGAATGAAAAAAACGAAGAGAGAGAGCAAAGAGGAGGGACGGGAGGGGAAAGGAGAGGAGGCGGAGGACTGGAGGCGAAGGAGGAGGAGGAGGGGGGTGAGAGGGAGGCTGTGGTGGTGACGTTGAAGCCAGTCAATAATTTGTCCCACAGCTAAGACGGGCAATATTTGGTTGCCTTGTGCACCGGGCCACCACCACGCCGCCGCCGCCGCCGCCGCCGCCGCAGGTGTTACGTAGGGCCTTGCAGGAGCCTCTCTACACACACACACACACACACACACACACACACACACACACACACTCTCTCTCTCTCTCTCTCTCTCTCTCTCTCTCTCTCTCTCTCTCTCTCTCTCTCTCTCTCTCTCTCTCTCTCTCTCTCTCTCTCTCTCTCTCTCTCTCTCTCTCTCTCTCTCTCTCTCTCTCTCTCTCTCTCTCTCTCTCTCTCTCTCTCTCTCTCTCTCTCTCTCTCTCTCTCTCTCTCTCTCTCTCTCTCTCTCTCTCTCTCTCTCTCTCTCTCTCTCTCTCTCGTCCAACTAAATGTTATTCTATTCCTGAAACATAGATGGGGAAAGTCTACATCTGCTCCCCTTTCCCTTAGTCCCTCCTCTCCTTCCTTCCTTTCTGCCGCAGTGGGTTCAATGACCTCCATGCTCTCCTCTCGCGCCTCACCTGAGAAAGTCTTTGATGCACTGCGCTACCTGGAAGACCCTTACACCTATACGATCATTAGGGTGTGTGTGTTCCTGGCCTTTGTGGTTATGTTTTTTATTCGTTCACCTGGAAATCAACGCCATAGCTACCTGTCTGTAGTCTCCCCACGCATCGTCACGTTCACTTTTCATGTAGTTGAGAGGTCATTAGGGCAGCTATTTGCATACCTGGGATGTCATTAGCGCACCGTTTATGTAACTGCAAGGTCATTAAGGTGCCTATTTACGCATCCTTTTTGGTCATTAATGCAGCAGCTCTGTCTTCAAGCGACGACTCTCTCTCCCTCCTCCCTCACCCACCACGACCACTCCTCCTCCTTCTCCTCCTCCTCTCCCCGGGTCTCCTTTCCTCTTTCCCTGGTCGTACTGGCAACTTAGGGGAGAAGGAGGAGGAGAAGAAGGAGGAAGAAGTGGAGGAGGAAGTGGAAAAGAGGAAGGAACCAAAGGTGGAGGGCTACGACTGAAGAAAATGAAGAAGAATAAGAAAGAAATATGGCAGAAGAAGAAAAAAAGAAATTGACGATGACGAAGAATATTAGGAAAAGGAGGAAAAAATAGAGAGAAAAGAACTGGAGTTGGGGGAAGAGGGGCAGAAGGAGAAGTAGAAGGAGGAGGAGAAGGGAAAAGAGGAGGAGAAACAGCTGCGAGCGTTGCCTTGATCAGCTGTGTTAATGTTGAATTTTGCAGGCCCGCGCCGCCGGCCACGCCAGGCACTGCAGGCTGCGTGCCGCGCCTGTCACGCTCCACCTTGTTGCCTGCCGCCTCAACCTTATAACTCTTGCTCGTACTATGTTACCACTCCACAAGGAACTTAGGTCGCAACATTTATCATCTATTTCTTCAGTTCTGTAAAATCGTTGTCTGCATTTTTTTCTCAGCTCCATAAACTCCTAAACTTAAGCTCTATCTAATACTCGTCAGAGAGGAGCCAAGACTACCAGGGGGAAGCTAAGATCCCTTTGGTCATGACTAAAACCTTCGTGTGACGGATCATACGTCCAGTAACTCATTAGAAGCCTTCCTCACCTCCAGTATGCTCTCGGGATGCTCCTCCATGTAACGCTCAGAGGCGAACCAAGGCTACACGCGAGAGGCCGGGAACTCCTTTGGTCTTACGAGAGGTACGAGCGTCTACCTAACGAACGCTCTCGCCCGCAACCTCCTTCCCGAAGCCCGTAGTAGCCGTCCCTTAATTGGTCCCGAGTGACTCCTAAGTGGACACGGGAAGGAAGAAGTGGAGACTCA